>NC_132992.1:39465000-39765000 GCF_048564905.1 Vicugna pacos | reverse complement strand
ACCACCTTGCATCATCAGTAGAAGAAAACTACTCTTCAATCAAAAACACCCACTGTGGACTGTCAAATGAAGAGAAAAAAAAACTACTATAACATTTGAGACATTACATGCATTTTTCAAAGCCCCCCAGATTATTCTAATGATCAGTGAGGACTGAGAACCACTGAACTAAGTAATTCATATGTGAATAATTGAGAGTAACTTTGTTGCACTATGTGAAGTCTATATATTTAATGTGCATGAAGAATCACTACACACTTCTTGTGGCTAGAAGAGGAACTTTTGAGTCTCTACTAAGGGTGACACATTTGTACTGACCCACACTCTCCTTGCTCACTTGACTTACAGAAGGTGAGGGGGAGTGCACAAGGGATAACAGAAGCAGGATGAAAGGATTTCAAATGTGCCTTAAAGAGGGCTCAGTCTCGGGGTTGAGGGGGATGAGGAGCCACTAAGAATTTAAACTAGGAAAAGGCACATTGTAAATGCTATCCTTCTAACAGGGTTTTACCTGGAGTTCCTGGGAATGAGCTCTTCTATTAATCTCTAAATTGGTATAGCTCTCCCATTTTTTATTGTATCTAAAAGCTATCTTTTAAAAATACACTCTCAGCTTAAATTATTAAGGAGGTATAGACAGAGAAAAGGTATATAGAGTAGAGCATTCAAATATTTTAGTCAAATGTGAGTTGCTTTTTGAGAAATAAGGGAGAATAAAGGAGAAAAAATATAATTATTCTTATAATAGCTAACTATGTGACAGACCCTGTTAGGATATGTAATGATTCATTTAATCATTAATGAATCCTGTGAGAGAAGTACTGGTTTTCATTTTGCACAGAAGGAACAGAGGCACCCAAGTTGCTCAAGATCTTGCTGCTACAAGTGGCAGAGCCAGGATTTCAATCCGGAGAGGTAGCCTGACTACAGAGTTTGTCCTCTTAACCTCCAAGATAAAACATATAATCCCCCAAATGTTTATATTTACCTCAGGAACACAGACTCTCCCTCTTTAACCCACTTTTCAGGAATCTTGTCTTGACCACCTGGGTTCCCTAGCAGAAGCCCAGAAGTCAGCCAGCAGTGGAAAAAATAGGCTGTGTTTATTCTGATGATCCACAACAGAAACTAGCCACATACAGATCGTGGAGAGGAGACTCTCCTTTAAAGAGCTTCCAAAGATTCCCCACATTTTAGAGGCTACCAATTGCAAAAGTCTTGCCTAACAAAACTTTGTTAGTACAGTCTGGCACCGCGGGCATGTACTAATTTTTCAATAAATTCTTGCTGATCATAGCAATACCCAGATCTGAACACTTCAGCCACCAGTGCAGGCATTTATTTCTGTACTATAATATAAATATAAAGGTGTGAAAAGACAACACAGCCCATCAAAGAGTATGGCTGCACAAAGTAAGGAATTAGAAAAATAGTAAAGAAATTGTTATGATAAATAACAAATTCCTGGATTGAACCACATGAAACTGCCAATATTTGGCCATTTTTGACCAAAAAGGCAAGGATAAGAGGAAGAACAATCTCAATAATTGCTAGAACTCTTGCTCCTGGACTGGGGGAAAGATACTCAGGCTCTGGGCCTATGCTAACTTATAGAGTTGCTTTATTACAAAGACAGAGTCAGTAAAACACACTGTTGATCTAGAGGGAAGCAGAGCACAGGGCTGGGACTGGAGAGCCCTTAGTCTCAGTTCTGCTAACTAATTCTGAGAGTCATTTATCTTCTCTGCGTTTCAGTTTCGTCATGACACATGCCCTGCCATTTCTGGGGACCATTGTAAAATTCCCTGAGACTTTAAAGAGGAATGTGCTTTCCATATTTAAAGCCTACAGGTCAGCCTAGTGAAGATGGCAAAGGTTTTAGAGCTGACAGACCTAGGTTTAAATCCCAGCTCTGTCATTCACTAGCTGTGTGCTCATGTGCAAGTTACTTGCTCTTTCTGAACATAATTTCCTCATCTGCTGAAAAGGGTTAATAGTAACCTTAGGATAGTCAAAAATAACTAAATGAGCTAACTAAATGAGCTAAAGCATCTGGCACATACTGATGCTAAATAAAAGATAATTATTGTGCTTGTTTGCCAGCCATTAGTTCTCAGGTTAGTCTTAGGCAGACTACAAACATTTTCAAGGCTTTAACAATGAATTGTTGTAAATCCCTAGAGCATCTAGCATAGAACTGAATATGTGAATGGCAACTAATGGCAGCAGTAGAAGGAGCAATACTAGTAGCAACAGAATCAGCCACAGCAGCATCAGCTATCGTCATTGTTAGAGCAGCAGTGGCAGCAGCACTAACAGCAGCACCAGTAGCAGTGAGGGCAGCAATAGTAACAGCCATGTGACTGCCATGCTGTCCCAGCACACTCCCTCTCCCACTGCGGATCATCTAACCCCACATCAAGTGGAGAGTCTCCCATACAAACAAGCACTGACTTACAGGCACTGGACCAGGAAGAAATTGAGCAAACCCTTCAAGCTGAGGAAGCTCAAACGCTAATGGGTGTTAAATACAGGTTTCATCACACTAGTCCTGTAAGTTGTTGTCTATTATCAGATGCAGCATCTCTACGCCGCTATCAAATGGGGAAGACACTAAAGAAAGAAGCTGGTAAAACTTTTAACAGAGTGGTGAGCTTGATTCATTCAGTATTTAAGGAGAAAAGAATTCCAAGCACTTGTGCTCTCAAACTTCAGCCTTGGGTAGAACTTTCTTCTCTGAACCTCAAAACCCCAACATCTTAAAAGGCTCCAGTCCTCCAGGTTCAAAGTCATTTTTCATGTATCACAGAATTAGCAGAAAGGCTCAGATAACTAGCTAAAAGAGAGGCTCAAGTCTGCCCTGGGTATTTTGGGGAAAATGACAAAGAGGTTGGGAGAGGGACCAGAGTGAAGCCAAGAAAATAAACTTAAAACACCAGATGGACCAGGTGGACCCCCATCCATCGTTATGAGCAAGGTTTTCTTTTTGTGGTAAAAATTTTAATCATTGTTTGGAAAGTACCCAAGAGCATAGATGCACTGGAATTTCCTCTTTTTTGCACTTCTTTTTTATGCCTAGCTTCCCTTGGGGAACATGGGAGAAGAAGTTTATTTTATAATATATACATGGGTATATATTTTAAAAGAAAACCATTACAAAGAACCAAAAGTGGACGAAGCTTGACCATGAACCACATATAAAGAAACACCCTTCCAATAAGAGCAATTCCAAAGGAGGCAAAACATTTTCTACTTAGCAAGTATATGTACGAAGAGAACTAGCACACCTATGCAAATACGTTTGTAAAAGACTCGGTATTGTTAAAGAAACACAGCACATGAAAGTGACCACATACCAAAAAACAAACATCTTAACAGAAAAATTCAAAGGAATTAAAATAAGATATATCAGGAAGACTCTCACTTACCACTACTGGATAATATTTTTATTAACGTGCGATTGAGGGACAACATTCTGGCCTTTAGGAGCAAACAAGTCAGAAGCCCTTTTTATGTACAGGCCTGATGAACTCTCCATAACCTAGTGCTTTCCTCTTTCCTCAGCAATAGGAACTCAGAGGTCACAAAGAAGGTTCCATTTGGCTGAATCCCAAGGGGAGAAGCAATTATGCTCAGCAGAAAGTCCAAGGGATAGAAAGCTTGGGTTCTCCACTGCTCTGAGGGATGCACGAGGGTAGTAATCCTGGGAACGGTACTGGAAGAGAGTATCCACAGTTTAAAATCTGTCATCTCTATCTCGTCACCACATCCCCAAGGTTGGTCAGGGCTTACAGGTCTTGAAATTTCCCTTGGCTCACCCAGGAACGGACTTCCCACTCTAGATTCCTAACTTGCCAAGTTCAGTATTTGCCAATAGTGGGCCTTGGCTAGGGAATGGAAAAATACAGAATCTGGTACATTAAATGGATGTGCACTAGCAAATATCCACCAGGTGGCTGATGGTGAGCCAGGATGAATATGTAAGTACAAGGATCTGAGTTAACAGTTTTGCATTCAATCAAGTAATACTGTTATCCCACATTCAGTTCTTTCTTCATTGGTAACAAAGACCCCCTCATCTTTGTTTGGATGCAGAGGCAGCAAAAGCTCTAGAAATTCTGGGGGCAGGCAGTGGCAGGGCAGACAGAATGTTGTGACCTACCAAAAGCAGAGGCAACACTGAGGGCGGGAGGAGGCAAAACTATGCCCCACCTCCACCACAAACACCTACATGTTATTTAAATGATGAGATTTAGATTTACTAGTTTGGGCTTGAACAGAGTGCTCAGCCCTAAAATAGACCTAATGGTAACCCAGAAAACATTTTGTAAACTTCAAAGCACTATATAAATGTTGTCTTTACTATTATTACCAAAAAGATACTACCAGGATTCAACCATTTGAAAATCATATTCTACTCTTGTTTTTAAGCTATTAATGGTCTAGGTGGTTTCTTCAATGAACTTTAGAGCACTTACTAGTCACATCAAGTATTCTCCACAGAAATTCTAGACCAATCAAGGAGGGTGGAAGAAAAAAAAAACCACTTCTAAACATCTGTACTTTTCTGCAAGAAACATTGTTTTCCATTACTAAAGAAAACACCACCCAGCCTGAAGTACAATGGACACTTAAACAACACAGGTTTGAACTGCACAGGCCCAGTTATATGCAGATTCTTTCACTAAATTTGTACTTTAGTACTGCACATTCCACAGTCGGTTGAATCCATGGGTACAGAACCGCAGATATGGAGGCCAAAGGTAGAGTTATAGTGGATTTTTCAACTGCGTAAGGGTCAGCGCCTCTAACCTTCTCACTGTTCAGGGTCAACTTTGTTGACTTTACCAATATTCAAGGCTATTTCATGCAACCAGGAGTTGGTTTTTTAATTACAGCTATTTGACCTACAGATTTTCAGAACAAAGAAAAACTATGCCCCATTTATCATCCCTGCTTCCACCCATTATATGCACAGAAACCACATATCTGGTGTTTTAGGATAGGAGTTTTCCTTTACTTCAGCCATCAAGGTTCAGAGATAAAGACGTCTAGCTTCAGAGACTAAAATAGTGCACTATGTGATTTTGTAGAAACTTGGGCAATGTAAGTATAATGTGAGTCTTGGCCACTCCTAAGATTTTCCAAAGCTTGACAGGTAAAATCTGAGGGAGGAGGGGGTGGAAGAGAGGCTGCCATCTAAGTGCTGGAAGCAATTCTATCTGCCCAGATACAGGGACCTGAATTCCCTTCAGGGTGGGCAAAGCCTTTTGTTTTGAGTAACACCTAAATAAACCTTGGTTACATCTACCAATTTTTCTTGAAGAACAACGTGAAATAACCTAAATGTAGACGTTTCAAATTTAAAATATAAGTATTTGCCATTTGTAGCAACATGGATGGACCCAGAGATTATCATAATAAGTGAAGTCAGAGAAACAGAAATACCATATGATATCACTTGTATGTGGAATCCAAAATATGATACAAATGAACTTATTTACAAAACAGAATCACAGACATAGAAAACAAATTTATGGTTACCAAAGGGAAAAGGGAGGGGAGGAGGGGTAAATTAGGAGTTTGGGGTTAGCAGATACAAACTACTATATATAAAATAGATAAATAACAAGGTCCTACTGTATAGCACAGGGATCTATATTCAATATCCTGTAATAAACCATAATGGAAAATAATATGAAAAAGAATATATATATGTATAACTGAATCACTTTGCTGTACACTAGAAATGAACACAATATTGTAAATCAACTATATTTCAATCAAATAAAATATAAGTATTCTTTTTGGTAGAGAAGATTTTAATTTTAGGTTGAGCCTGATTGGTCTTTAGAAACATTTCTGTCCTTTATTTCAGAAGGGAGCTATGGACTGAGGATAAGTTTTGCCTAAAAGGAGTAGATATTTCCAATTCTTGGATGAGGCAAAGACTTGGACAAAAAACAGGGACTGAGAAAATCAACCTTAGACTGGGAGGGGAGGACCCTCATTCTCTAACAACATTTCTAGGAACTGAATTGTGTCCCTCCAAAATTCATATTTTAAAGCCTTAACCCAGAATGCGTCTATATTTGGAAATAGGTCTATAAGGAGGTAATTAAGGTTAAAAGAAGTCATAAGCATGGGACGCTGATCCAACAGGATTAGTGTCCTTATAACGAGAAACACCAGAGAGCTTCCTCGCTCTCCCCTCACCTCCTCTCTCTCTCTGCCATGTGAGGATGTAGCAAGAAGGCAGCCATCTCCAAGTCAGGAAGAGAGTTCTTATCAGGAACCAAATTGGTCAGTACCTTGATCTTGGACTTCCTAGCCTTCAGAACTGTAAGAAATAAAGTTCTGCTGTTTTAAGCCACCCAATCTATGGTGTTTTGTTATGGCAGCCTGAACCTACTAAGACACACACCTAGTAACTGTTTCAGGATTCTTTTTGTATTTTCTGTTTGTTTGTTTCATTATTCCTTCACCTTAAATAGTAGTGTTAAACCAGACAGTCTTCAAGATCTCTCAAGTTATCTGAATGCCCAATATGCTCTGGACACTGTGCTAGGCAAAGGAAAACAATGATGAATAAGATAGACATGGATGCTATCTTTATGATTAGTCTAGATGGAAAGATATTAAACAAATAAATACATACATACTTCATGACAGTTGTAACAAGTGCCATCCTACATGTATGAGAACATACAGCAGTCTCTGCCATGTGGGAAGAATTAAGGGGAAGTCCTTTTCTCTGTGTACAAGAATAGGACAAGGCCAGTGTGGTAGTGGGGGCAGCCATGGCCTGAGAGAGATCAGAGAAGCCTAGACCACACAACACGATGGATAGGCTTGATGAGGAGACTAGAACACTGGAGTGAAAACCCCATGAGGGCAGCAACCATCTCTCTCTTATTCACTGCAACATCCCCAGCATCTAGTATCCCTTGGCACATGGTAGACACTTGATAAGTATTTGTATTTGGGTGGCTGGGCACAAATGACAGGACCATGGGGGAAATCTCAAATATAAATGGAAGAAAATCGGAGGGGATTATAGTCCTATCCCCCAGCATATAAAAACATAAAGTTGCTGTAATAAGAGTATGAAGAGAAAGTGATACCTTATTACAATTCTCAGGACATTCCAGCAAAACTGACTGAAGATTTGGTTTGGGGACCATGTCAGAAATGCTCTGTAATAAATAGCTGTAGTTTCTGTCCAACAATCATTTCCTAAAGTTCCAAAGGTCCAAAGTTTTTGCCTCAAGCCTCTTTTCATTGGGAAAGAGGATCCAAAACTTCCTTTGGGAAACCACCCTCCACCATTCTCCAGTCATGTGGTTTCCATGGAATTGAATCCAACCCTAGCTACAAGGGAGTCTCTGATTGGCTTAAAAAAAAAAATAAATCCCCTGATTATTTCCAAAATGGCACATAAAGCATTCAGAGCCAAGGAAACATGTTTAGTCTTCCTCTGGAATTAGTAGTATGAGCATATAAAACCACAAAGTGAGCTGGCAAAGCTGACACCCAAACAAGGAAAGCCTAGAGGCACATCATAGTGATAACATACGAGCACTGGACCAAACCAGACTGGAAGCTCAGCTTGCCTGTGTACTTCATGTAAACCAATACATTCCCATCTTACTTAAGGCACATTATGTTGGTTTTTCTAGCATTTGCAATCTAGAGACTCCCGATGGGCATGCCCCACTTGCGCTGTCCTCACTCTCTTCTAGGCTGAAGCAGACTGGAACACAGGGGCCATGGGTCTCCCCACCTTAAGCCTCTCTGCAAGGCTGCTGATGTTTCTCTGGCAGGTCTCCAAAGTCATCCTGCCAGCAATGAAGCTCCTGAGAGAACTCCATTTGCCCTTATGATTAACGGCTCCAGCTTACAACTGCCCTCTCTGCGTCTGTTTCCTATGGCAGGAAGGCAAAATGCCCAAGATGAGATAGATGGGGAAATCCCTGAGCTTGAAGCTCAGAGTTATGGATGCACTAACAGTTTTCAGCTGTCTCCCTTTCTGTTCTCACTTTGTCATATCACAACTACTCAAAATCAAGAAAGGGGAATGTCAGTGGTTCAGCGGAATTACAGAGACAGGGAGTACAACCCCTGCAGACAGACGCAGTTCTGACTTCCCACACTGCCCTGCAGCCCAAGATCAAGTGGCCATGGCCCTTTTCTTCAGTTCTTCATCACAGGTCTCCAGCACCCAGCTACATCCTATGATCATAGGATGCTATAGGCTGTGCCCCCCAAAATCCATTTGTTGAAGCCTTAAACGCTCCCCATATGACTATATTTGGAGATAGGGCTTATCAGGAGGTAATAAAGGTTAAGCGAGGTCATAATGGTGGGTTCTAAACCAATAGGATTTATAAAAGAGGTAGAGACACCGAGCTCTCTCCTCCAACATATAGGCACCAAGGAAAGGCCTTCTGAGGACACAGTGAGAAGGTGACTGTCTACAAGCCAAAAAAAGAGTTCCCACCAGAAACCAAATCAGCCAGAACCTTGATCTTGGACTTCTAGGCTCCAGAATCATAAGAAAATAACTTTCTGTTGTTTAAGCCAGCTAGTCTATGGTATTTTGCTATGCGGCCTGAGCAGACTAATAAACAGGAGATTATCATTACCTAAAGCCAGAAGGAGCAAACAGTATGATAAGGTTGTCCAAAAAGCTAATGTGATCTTTCTTGAAGTAACAAAATAATAATTTACTATTGATGGACAACAACTGTCATGTTTTATTCTAGCCTCCCTGGACCATGGAGTATCTTGTTACTGAAGACAGACAAGCAGCAGCTGAATAAGCATCTCTCAGAAATATCAAGCGAGGAATTCTCACTGTAGGGCAGAAGGTTGAACTATAAAACCTCTATTTCTTCCTTCCTCCAACTCTACAATCTTACAAATCTATGACTAATAATAGCATAGTAATTAATAACTAGACTCCTGGTTTTAAATCCCAGCTCTGTTACTTACAAATTGTGACTGTGACTGTGATATGACTGTGAATAAGTTACCTCCTCATCTGCTGAATCAGGGCAATAAGAGCATCTTCTTCATTTTGTGGTTAAATGAGTTAATATATGTAAAGAACCCAGAACAGCACCCAGCCCGTGGCAAGCTCCCAGTAAGTGTTAGCCATTGTTATTGATCGCTGAATGACAACTTTGTTTCCAGCCCCATTATAACTGAAGTAGGATATAAAAATACATGCGTGGTCCTGGTCCCGAAGACTAATAGATAAAAGACTAATATATAAAATGATAGCTACCAATTTTTGAGTTCCTACTACTAATTGAACACTTTATAAACATCAGTGTTAATCTTCCAACAACCAGCAAAACAGTCATTCCCATTCCCAACTAAAATGACAGAACCAAAACTTATAACATTAAGTAATTTGCAGCTAGTCACAAGGTGATAACAGTATTCAAATCTACTTTTATCAGGCTCCAAAAGGTAGGCTCTTTCCATTCTATCAGCCATCTCACAACTAGTCTGTTCCTATTACCTAATTTCATCACTGCCAAACCCTGTAGGGTAAAGAGTATATGGTTGGTGTGGGCATTGTATATATAGGCTTTGCAGTCAGGAGACCCAGGATCAAAACGATGGTTCTGTCATTTAGTAGCAGTGTGACACTCAGTAAGTTATTTAACTCAAGTCTCATGATAAAATGAAGAGGGTATTAATATTGGATGTACCTATACACAGAAAGTACTGGCACAAGGCTAATCATAATGTGTTAAGTCATTATTATTATTCCTGTTGATACATAAAGAAAGGGTAAATCAGCCAAAGATCCTAGGCTATAAATCAGGTTTCTTGTTTGTCAACCATTTTTCCATTAGGTCATATAGTTGTACTGATATGATGTGTTAGTGTTTCTCTTCTAAAAGATTACACATTGTATTTCCCACAAAATTGAATATTCCTAACACTGAGCTCTTAGGTAAAATGATTATATTTTTGCCACCTCTGCAAAGCTCAAATAGCCAGTATGTTTTATGCTAATGATTCAGTCTTTAACCATAACAAATTTGGCCCCTGATCGTCCCTCTACTGCCCTACCCTCCCCATCACTCAGGAAAAGAAAGCACCCCTGGTCCTGTGTCCCAGCCATAGCCGTCACAAGCAAGGACACTGCCAGACCTCAGCCTCCGTGCTTCCTGCCCTGCAACAAATCTGAATATGTAGTTTCTACAGAAACGCTACTTGCCCCACATCTGGCTTCCATTTTCTTTACCAAAGGATCATATTTTCACTTAGTGACCCTTCCAATGACTCCTGCAAGACTTCTGAACAAACCCACCACGGGCAAGCATTTCTTCTTGGTGAAAACTCCTTGCCAGCCCAACTCTGATTATTGTTTTTTCCTTATTGTAGTCCCTCATGGTGACAAAGTAATACTCACTCCCCTCTCCTATTGTGGCTTGGAGACCAGAACAACAGCCCTGAAATTGTATTTAAAAAAAAAAAAAAGCAACTGGAGATTGACAGTGCCTATTCTCCTCTCTCCCACTCGCCCTCAAATTAGGCCTCTGACCCACACTCTCACATGGATAATAGGGTTTCTACCAGCCTGAGGATCCCGATTCCATGCCAAATACGGCTCCCCCATATGGCAAAAAAAAAAAAAGGCTGTTGCCATGGGACAGCTGCTAAACTGAGACTAAATCCTATTTGGAGCACTTATGGCTCAGAGGGTGTCACCTCCAAGATGTTCAGGGCTCCATCTCTCCCTCCCAGCCTGCCCATTAGGCTTAGAAGCAGGCGTGCAGCATAATCACACATGCCTCTGCCCGATCCCTCAGGGGAGCCCCCTCCTCAGGGTGGAGCGTCTGTCATATGGCTACCAGGCATCTGGTTTTAAGCAGGTTTTTGTTGAGAGGTGAAATGGTGCCAGTATTGTACTGTTTCCCTTCCCAGTGGACATTTATCAGAGTAAATGACCAGAGTAGATTAGCCCTTCAAGGCTCTGAGTCCTACTTGGCTAAAATGGATTATTTGGATCCAGGATCTTGAACTTCATATACTAGGAATCCCTTCCAGTGTTAAAATGCAGGAGGACGTGAGTTGTTTTTCAGAGTTTCTATCATTGTCTGATTATCTGACTGCCTCCTGCACACCTACGTGCACGTGTGTGCACACACAATCATACATTTTGCAACCTACAGCTGGTTTCATTTTTTTCCTCATAATTTCTCCTTGTACTTGTTAGTGATGTGGAAACATGTGAGTATTTCACACTCATCTTGGTGAATGATAAGGCTTGAATCAGCAAGAGTCTGGGTAATACTCAGGTCAGAAAGGCCATCTCCTCCACCAGTATCAGAAAAGGCCAGACAGAACTGGACGGTGGGGAAGGCAGTCTGGTCAGGGACAGATACAAAAACAAAAAATAAAAGCCAGGAAAAAAGTGACATTATCCAATGATATGAAGAAAGAAAGATGAGAGAAGGAAAGTATAGAGACGGGTAAAAACAGTGATGAGAGATGGTGTAGGGAGAAAGAAATGAACATTTATTAAGCATCTACTGGGGGAGGGTATAGCTCAACTGGTAGAGCACATGCTTAGCATGCACAAGGTCCTGGGTTCGATCCCCAGTACCTCCTCTAAAAATAAATAAACCTAATTACCTCCTCCGCCCAAAGTTAAAAAAAAAAATACAATAAGCATCTACCATGGACCAAAACTTAACAAGATGATTCCATTTTTATGGAATGTTTAATGCCCACAAGGACCCTGTAAGAAAGATGGCACCCCATTTTTACAGATAAGTAACATGTCTAACATTGTCTAATAGCTATGTGTGATACAGCACCTAAATCCAACTTGTTAGAATCTAAAACCCCATGCTTCTAAATGCATCAGTCTGTCTCAGGCCTAAATGACTGTGTTCATGCTTACCTACTAAAAATAACTGTAACTATGGATACATAAAATGTTAATATTAGAGGAATATGAGTGAAGGGTATAGAGGAATTCTCTGTACTATCATTATAATGCTCCTGTAAGTCTAAAACTATTTCAAAACAGAATTTTTAAAAACAAACATAACTGCATTTCACAGAGTACATGTAACCCAGACAAGGAGCTGGTGATGCTGTGGATTAAAAGCCCAGTGATTCAAGGATCAATAAACAGGATTCATATGATTTACTCACTGTCCTTTTGACCTCAAATGCTAATGAGCCCAAATGTTGCTTCTTGCTAAAATGAAGCAATTACTTTAAAAATTGCTGTCAATCTGAAGATACTTCCCAGCTAAACCTATTAATGTTGCTAATTTAAGCACACTATTAAAAACTGCCATTACCCATAATGCCACATGCCTATAATGATTATGCCTCACATCTTTGGAATATATGCCCAGGAGTCGTATTCATATTATAAGCAACTAAATAAAGTAAAATATTTTAGGCTTTTGAGTGATAATGCCTCCTACTAGTCTAATGATTGGTAACTCTATCATTTAGTTATAAAAATAATGCCTTTAGTTATAAAAGTTCTATGTGTTGACCTGGCATCATCTTTTCAGATATTTATTAGACAGGAAAGAGGACCGAGATCCTTCAGAGGACATAATCAGGCAAAAGAGAGTGACAGCCATCTAACTTGGCTTCTATTTTTCCTGCTACTACCCTTTTGTGTTTTGAAAGGGATTTTCTGAGTCCTACCTTTTTGGGGGGTATACTCTCCTTTGAACCTTGTGGTGTTTCTGAGTCTCTTAGCCTTGACACTCCATCCTGTCCAAGGGGTAGGCATGTAAACAATCCACATCTGACCCTCTGCCCCAGGAAATGGAATATTGTAAAAGGGAGGAACAGATATAATAAATGGAGCTGAATCATTCTGACGGGAGCTGAATCACTCTGACGGCAGCTAAAGAGACTTTCCACAAGCCAGTATGACTGAGATTCCTGGGGCTGCGCTGGCTTCTCTACATGTGAGATCTTATTTTCTGTTACTGTGTGACCTATGCAAATCTATTCAATAATTTTTTCTTTTAATAAAAGTTAGTTTCTGTTACAAGTAAATTTAAAGGATTGGAACATGGTGTCTGGAAGGCATCTTAGAAATGACCTAATAATAATGTTCCCTTACCCTCAGCCACTACATTGCAATTGAAGAAAGTGAGGATTTTAATTTGTGTTTAGTCTTGCTACAAGGAAAGTCAATTTTTTGTCCTTGAGACTAACAGCACTCTAGTGTAAACAGTCTCTGAGGGCTTGCCCATAAATATTTCATAGGGTATTGCTATTCTTAAAAAAAAAAAAGCTTGCTTTAAAGAGTTATTGATGCCATGAACTAGCTCTCTCTCTAAATGAAGAACTAACAATATAGAATATTAATATTGCTGTAGTATTTCCTATCATGGGAATGAGCTAAAGTAGATAGAAAGTACCTCTGAATTCTATTTTAAAGTAGCTCATTTAAATAAGGTATTAGGAGAGACTCGTTGCTATAGCAAAAAAAAAAAATCTTAGTGGCTTAGGACATTAAGTTTACTTCTTGTTCAAATCACAGTCCAATGTAGGTCATTAGGAAGACTCTACTCCACGAAGTTATTCAGGACTCAGTTTCTTCCATCTTGTAACTCTGATCTCCTTTAGACTTTAAATCTCTCTATTCGGCAGACAAATGGAGAAGAAAGTGGGGCTTGCCCATGAGAGATTTTTATGGGTCAGGCCTGAAAGAGGAACACACCACTTTCACTCATATTCCACTGACCAAACTCCAGCAAGGCCACACTTAGCTGCAAGAGAAAACTAGGAAATGAGGTCTAGTTTTGTGCCCAGGAAGGAAAGAACACAGATATTAGTGAGTTCCAGTGAGCTCTGCCACAAGTAGTAAAGTCCTGGACTTGAAAGAAAACAAAAAATCTGAGAGTACTTTCTTTCTTTTTTTTTTTTAATTTGTTATTGTATTATTTAATTATTTTATTTTGGTAGAGGGGAGGTAATTAGATTTGTTTACTTTTACAGGAGCTACTGGGGATTGAATCCACCACCTCTTGCATGCTAAGCATGCACTCTACCACTTGAGCTATACCCTTCCCCCTAGAGTACTTTCTTTAGTGTAATTCATCTCTGCCTAAATACAGAGATTGCCCTACTTGAACTAGCTACACATAGATATGTTTTTAAAAACACCTCATTTGACAACGACACAAGAAAATTTCTAAAATTATCTAAGTAATCAAGATATGCAAGATTTGTTTCTTATTAAATAATGAAAGCAAAAAAATTTACTAGGATAAAAAAAAGTTGAATGATTAGGCTTCAGATCAAAAAAGGGGTGGCAGTCATAGAACCAGCTTGGTTTTGTCTGCCCTGTCTCTTTTATTGTCAGTATAATCATATTAGTAAAAGAGAGCAGGGAAGAGGGCAGAGAATTAAGACTACAGAAACTCTAGTATAAACGGTCAGGAAATGACCAAACTGCGATTTCTGATGATGCACCATGGTCTATGGGAATGTAGTTCCAGAGTTAAGGAGCAGAGAAGGACCCTTTTGAGCAGAACTTTTCATTCTGCTGGACTCTCCCTATCTCCCTACTCCATTTCCATTGCCAGGTGGATTGCCACCACACCAGAACTGGAGCCAGGTGCTCCTTCTGTGGTTAACTGCTATGGGACTCATCCTGCTCTGCTGCCTTCAGATTAATGAGACTCTTGTTCTCAGTCTTGTGTCCACCCTTGGGCTTCTCATGGGCCACAGTGAGGGTAAAAGCATCCCCACAAAGGGGACCTCAGGTTCACAGGGAAGAGTGGCAAAGAAGAGCAATTCTCTTTCACAATCTAAACACCCCTCGGAGTATAGAGTCTAGTTCCCAGGGGAACACAGTGTTCCTCAGCCAAACAAGGCCATTGGCTCTGGTCATCTCCAAGATCTCAGGTCTGGAATATCCACAGTAAAGCCCCGGGGTGTGAGTGCCTCACTCCTGTGCCAGGAAGAACAAAGCCTCTCAATTCCCATGTTTCCTAGTGATTATCCCTAACACATGGCTTAAAGAGGGAGTAGGGGGAGATGGAGGGAGGGCAGGCCCAGCCAGCAGGCCTGCTTTGGAGGCAGCCAGCGGCCTGGGCTGGTGGGCTGCTTAGAGCCTGCTGCTTTCCGCCAGGGGTTTTGCTGACCAGATCAGAGCGACACTTGAGAAGGCAGCAGCTGTGGCCGGAGACATCTCCTCTAACTCCATTTTAGCTAATGAACTGGAAGGATCCAGAGGGAGCCAGGAAAGAATGGCTCCCCTGGGGTGTGCAGAGAGGCCTCTCCTTCCATGAATTTTCCATTTTTAATTAGGCTTGATGGTTTGGTCAGGATAAGACTTTTGAGATAAAATATCATACTGAGCAGGGATGCCCAAGGCTTAATTCATCAGATGCTTAGGATGGCAGACCTAGTACTTACCCCGATTGGGCCTCCTGACTTGCTTTGAAGGGGTGAAGAGAAACAAGGTATTTTTAAGGTATGTTTTTATTTCAAAAGGGACACATAATTATTAAAAACTGAAATAGTTTTGAAATACAAAAAAAAGAAAAGAAAAGAAAAGAAAATGTGCCCCTATAAACCTACGTCCTCAGAGGACAGCTGTTTTTTTGAGCTTTTTTATAGCCATACAAAGATACCTGTGTGTGTTACCTATACACATATGCAGATACTTAAGACAAAAATTGCATCATATCATACACTCTAAGCATCTCACTTTTTTCCAGTTGCTATAGTTACTTATACGTCTACCGCCTTCACTTTAGCAGCTGAATAGTGTTCCATTTTAAATTAATGCATTTATTTCACCAATGTTTCACTGAGTAGTATCACTCATACTAGTGTTTTAGTAGAATAAATTCCTGATATACAGATTTCTAGATATTCTAATTTATTATATATATTTATTTTAATAGACATTGCCAAATTGTAACTTTTTGTTGTTGTTGTTCCTTACAAATATGCTTCCAAAACAAATTAAAGGTGAGTTGTTTGAGTGATTTGGCCATGAACCAAAGCCACCAGAGAAGTTACTGCCTAGATAAATTAACCGTTTTCAAAATCTAAGAGTGTGGCTACGGAAATAGTTGGCAAAGAATTCACCCAAAATAGACAAAGCTGTAAACAGACAAGTCACTTGAATAACTTCACATTCAATTTTTAATCCTGGAAACTATTCACAATTGTATAATGTCAACTTCTTTTAAAGTAAAAATCTTGCCTCTTCATGTTTCTGTAAGAAAGTCAGTCCTGGGTAGTTTGGAAACTAGAAATGCAACAGGGTCTATGGGGAAAGAGTCTAATATCCAGCACCACAGTCCTCATGGCATGAAGGGGTGAGAGTGAGAAAGGGCCCCAGGCTGACAAACACTTCTCTCATGCCTTGGGCACTGGAGCAGGTTGACAACAGTGCCTCTGTCCTTGCATATAACAGACAAAGAAATACCAACAGAGTTAGCCTCAAACTGCTTCTTCTTGGGGTCCCGATTCTGCAACTCACACAAAATCCATCTCTTTCTGCCTCCCAACTTCCCTCATTCCATAAACAATGAAGAAGCTCTGGATCCTCACTTTCCAAGTCATTATTGAGTCCCACTCCCCAATACCCTCTAGTCTGAATTCAATCCCAAATGGGCCTGTGTGATTTACAGAGGTCAGCGTGGAAGCTTTTGACATCACTGGAGCCAAGTGTCAATATGAAAGAACTGGGCACATCCATTCTCATCCAAGCATATTTTAGTCTTTGCAGACCATAAAAAAGTGCTAGCTCATGTTCAAATAAGACGGAAACAGAATAAAGTAATATGTTTTATGGATATGTTTGAAAAGTAGCAGTTTAAATTCACATAGCCTTAAATATTTACATCTTCTATCTATAAGTGAGATTCAAAATTAATGACTACTGACTGTAGCAAAACCCTGGGTAAATTGGAGGCAACAGAACAAAAAGTCAAAGAGAAGGAGAAGGAAAGGAAATTTCCAAGAGTGAATAGACTAGTTTTGGAAAAGATGATTTGGATAGTCAGTTCCTTTCTTCACTTTCAAATTTGAAATATGTTTCAAAGAATTAAGTAGTTCCCTGGAGCTGAAATAAGAATTATGTGAGGACTTCCGGGCAAGATGGCGGAGTAGAAGGATGCTTGTAAGTCACCCTCTCTCACAAATACACCAAGACCCACATCTACAGACCCACTCAGCCAACCAGAGCACCTGCGGAACTCCAACAGATCATCACCCTCTTCAAAAGATAAAGACGCCAAAAATCTGGTAGGAGAAAAGGAAAAAAGAAAGAACAAAAGGCAAAGCAGCGCGGGACAGGTCCCGCGGGGAGGGAGCGGCAAAGGAGGACTGGCACTCGCTCGCTGGGTCTCCCCTCTCCAACTGAGAGGCCAGCGGGACGGAGGGGGAGCCTCCAAGGCTCGGATCTGTACAGAGCAGCTCTTGTCTGACAGAACTAAGTTAAACGGGCACAGAGTGTCCCCCCGACACCCAGCCTGAGACGCGGGCCGGCAGCGGCGGGCAGGGCCAGGCTGCACAAGCCGGGCGGAGGACGGGGGCGGCTGCACGGAGGCAGCTCCGGGGGACTGCAAGGGGCTGGGCGCCGTGGCTGTGGGTGTACAGGACAGAACAACCTGGGCCCTCCATAAAACAGCAAGGCTGATGTGCTCTGGGGGAAGGGTGCATACCCCCATCTCTGAA
This sequence comes from Vicugna pacos, assembly GCF_048564905.1. Classification (NCBI taxonomy): domain Eukaryota; kingdom Metazoa; phylum Chordata; class Mammalia; order Artiodactyla; family Camelidae; genus Vicugna; species Vicugna pacos. Next base: position 39,747,291 of record NC_132992.1, on the reverse strand, counting down.
AACCCGCAGAAACTTTTCAGGGGAAGAGGGGCGGGGCCCAGGCAGAGCCGCCATATTCTCCGGCGCTTAGCACCCAGGCGGGGGCAGAGGCGAAACCTGCGTCCGCACCGAAGGGCTTAGCAGCCTCAAGGGCCAGACTGAGACGGGCCTACAGCCCGGGGCAGATAGGATCCTTCCATTCTGGTCCCCCAGAGAACTTGCTCCACAAAGACAATCAAGGAGCTGGGTCTTGGCTCGGAGCAGGGACGAGGATGCCCCTCGGTCTTCCCCGAGCCCACCCGCAGAGCGCCGACCGGGGCGGAGCGCAACCAGGGCGGAGCGCAACCAGGGAGGAGCGCCGGCCAGGGCGGAGCGCCGGCGCAGAGCGCACAGCCGCACAGAGCAGCGGAGCTACCGGCGGCGCAGGCAGGGGGAGAGCAGCCCCCCGCCTGTCGGGCAGGAACACAACCCCTGACCCGAGGTGCTGGGAGAGGGCACGACCCGCCCTCCTGCCTAGCCAGTCTGCAACATCTGACTGCGGCATCCGGAGGGGCAGTGACCCGCCCGCCCGCAGCAGAGGAGAGCTGCATCTGACCCCCGTGTTAGGAGGGGGCGCGATCTGCTTCCCGACAGGTGCTGGGAGCAGCACAGAAGAGGGCGCCAACTGAGGGCCTATGAAAACAAGCTGAGCTTCCAAAACAGGACGAAGACAGAAGGACTTCACATTAAAAGCACACAGACTCCAGGAGAACACCGACAACCCCCTATTTTTTTTTTGGTTTTTTTTTGTTTGTTTTTTGTTTTGTTTTTTAATCTGTTTTTACCTGTTCTATTTTCAATTACTCTCTTAATTTTTACTTCTTCATTCATTTCTATTTCTCTTGGGTTTTGATGTCCTGTTATTGATTAGACACAGGCTTCAAACACATATTCATCTCCCCACCCTTTTTTTTTTAAAGGTTTTAAAAGGACGTCTCCACCCGATTAATACTCTGCTTCAACCCGCTCTTCTATTATTCATTATACACTGTTTTCAAACCCTCTTTCTCCATTCTTTTAAAAATCTTTCTCTCTTATTTTTTTCTCTTTTTCTTTTTTCTTTTTTTTCCTAAGTTCTATTCCTAAATAGGCATTAGATAGATAAAATCCTTAAGATCCAAAATAGACAACTGATACTCCATAAACCACAGTGCCAGAGAGGTATGAGCAAGATGAAGAAGCAGAGAAACCTTTCCCAATTAAAAGAACAAGAGGAATCCCCTGAAAGAAAGCTCAATGAAATAGACATCGATAGCCTACTAGATCAAGATTTCAAAAAAGGAATGATCAAATTGCTGAAGGAATTAAAAGAGATAATGCTTAGAGAAATAAAATATGTCAAAAATGAAATTGAAGTTATAAAGAAGAGCCAAGCAAAATGGGAAAACTCATTGACAGAGATGAGGAATGATCTAACAGCTGTGCAAAGCCGACTAGTTAATGCAGAGGAACGAATTAGTGATCTAGAAGACAGGGCAACAGAAAGCACCCATTCAGAACTACAAGATAAGCAAATAAAAAATAATGACAATAGCATAAGGGACCTATGGGATAATATAAAGCATCCCAATCTTCGCATAATAGGGGTCCCAGAAGGGGAAGAAGGATCACAGGGGATTGAAAAGGTTTTTGAAGAAATCATGACTGAAAACTTCCCAAACTTAAAGAAGGAATCAGATATACAAGTACAGGAAGCTCAGAGGGTCCCAAACAGGAAGAACCCAAATAGACCCACACCAAGACATATCATAATCAAAATGGCCAGAGTCAAGGATAAAGAAATGATTCTAAAGGCAGCAAGAGAAAAGCAAAGAGTGAATTACAAGGGAACCCCCATAAGGCTCTCAGCTGATTTCTCTACACAAACACTACAGGCCAGAAGGGAGTGGCAAGATATATTCAAAGCCCTGAATGAAAAAAAGATGCAGCCTAGGATACTTTATCCAGCAAGGCTATCCTTTAGGATAGAAGGAGAAATAAAGAGTTTCACAGACAAAAAAAAGCTGCAGGATTTTAGCAACACTAAACCCATGCTAAAAGAAATATTGAAAGGGCTATTCTAAATAGAAAAGCAGCAGGATGCTACAGAAATGAGAAACGTACAACTGGAAAGGTGATAACTCATGAATTACAAATAAAGAAAACACGAAATTATAAAAGAAGACATACACATCACTGAAAGTGGGAGAGGGAGGCAGGGAAATACAGAATTTTTTTTTCTTTCTTTTTTAAATTTTTTTAACAGTAGGATGGGTTTGAGATCATGTTATTATCAGTTTAATAAAAACGGGTATAGGTTAATAGATTTACAAAAAAGGGTAACCACAAGTCAAAAATTTACAAGGGAGTCACAAAAATTAAATAAAATCCATGATAATGCAAAGGAAAATTACCAAACCACAAAAGGAAGAAGAAAGGAACAAAGAGGATATACCAATTCAACTGCAAAGATAAGTTCAAAATGGCAATAAACACACATCTATCATTAATTACTGTAAATGTTAATGGACTAAATGCTCCAGTCAAAAGACATAGAGTGACAGACTGGATAATAAAGCAAGAACCTTCAATATGCTGCATACAAGAGACCCACTTTAGGGAGAAGGACACATATAGATTGAGAGTGAAAGGATGGAAAAGGATATTCCATGCAAATGGAAAAGCCAAAAAAGCAGGTGTTGCAGTACTGATTTCAGACAAAATAGACTTTAAAACAAAGGCCATAAAGAAAGATAAAGAAGGACATTTTATAATGATTAAAGGAGTGATACAAGATGAAGATATTACACTCGTTAATATATATGCACCCAATATAGGAGCACCTAAGTACATACAAGAATTACTAACAGAGATAAAGGGGGATATTGATGGGAATACAATCATAGTTGGAGATTTTAACACTGCATTAACATCACTAGACAGATCTTCTAGACAGAAAATAAACAAGGCAACAGAGAAATTAAATACTACAATAGAAAAACTAGATTTGGTGGATATTTTCAGAGCTTTACACCCCCAAAAAATAGAATATACATTCTTTTCAAGTGCACATGGAACATTTTCCAGGATCAATCATGTACTTGGACACAAAAGAAACCTCAACAAATTTAAGAAGATAGAAATTATCTCAAGCATCTTTACTGACCACAATGCCATGAAACTGGAAATCAACAACAGAGAAACAAAGGAGAAAAAAAGAAAAGCATGGAGATTAAACAATATGTTATTGAAAAAACAATGGATCAATGAGGAAATCAAAGCTGAAATTAAAAAATACCTTGAGACAAATGATAATGAAAGCACAACCACTCAAAACCTATGGGACACAGCAAAGGCAGTGCTAAGAGGGAAGTTTATAGTGATACAGGCCTTCCTCAAAAAAGAACAATCTCAAATAAACAAGATAACCCACCACCTGAATCAATTAGAAAAAGAAGAACAAAAAGCAGCAGAAGGAAGGAAATAATAAAGATCAGAGAGGAATTAAATACAATAGAGATTAACAAGACCATAGAAAAAATCAACCAAACCAAAAGCTGGTTTTTTGAAAAAGTAAATAAAATCGACAAACCTCTGGCCAAACTCACAAAGAAGAAAAAAGAGAGAGCACAAATTAGCAAAATAAGAAAGGAAAATGGAGAAATTACAACAAACAAAATAGAAATACAGAATATCATACGAGAATATTATGAAAAACTATATGGAACCAAACTGGATAACCTAGAGGAGATGGACAAGTTTCTGGAAACATACTGTCCACCAAAACTGAATCAAGAAGAAACTGAACACTTGAACAATCTAATCACTAGAAAGGAAATAGAAATAGCAATTAAAAACCTCCCTACAAATAAAAGTCCAGGACCGGATGGCTTCACCGGGGAATTCTACCAAACATACAAAGAAGAACTCATACCAGTCCTTCTCAAACTTCCAGACGACTGAAAAGGAGGGAATACTCCCAAACTCATTCTATGAAGCCACCATCACCCTGATACCAAAACCAGGCAAAGACACTACAAAAAAAGAGAATTATAGGCCAATATCACTGATGAACATAGACGCCAAAATCCTCACCAAAATTTTAGCAAATAGAATCCAACAACACATAAAAAAGATTATTCATCATGACCAAGTGGGGTTCATCCCAGGGACACAAGGCTGGTTCAACATACGCAAATCAATCAATGTAATACATCACATCAACAAGAGAAAGGACAAAAACCACATGATCATCTCAATCGATGCAGAAAAAGCATTTGATAAAATTCAACACCCATTTATGATAAAAACTCTCGCCAAAGTGGGTATAGAGGGAACATATCTCAACATAATAAAAGCTATATATGACAAACCTATAGCCAGCATAGTTCTCAACGGTGAAAAACTCAAAAGCTTCCCACTAAAATCTGGGACAAGACAAGGATGCCCACTATCACCACTCCTATTCAATATAGTCCTGGAAGTCCTAGCCACAGCAATCAGGCAAGAGAAAGAAATAAAAGGGATCCAAATTGGAAAAGAAGAGGTAAAAGTGTCATTATATGCTGACGACATGTTACTATATATAGAAAACCCTAAAAGGTCCACAAAAAAGCTACTAGAGCTGATCGAAGAATTCAGCAAGGTAGCAGGTTACAAAATTAATGTTCAAAAATCAGTTGCCTTTCTTTACACTAACGATAAATCAACAGAAAAAGAAAGTAAAGAAACAATCCCCTTTAAAATAGCACCCAAAGTAATAAAATATCTGGGAATAAATCTAACCAAGGAGGCGAAAGAATTATACACAGAAAACTATAAACCATTGATGAAGGAAATTAAAGAAGACTTTAAAAAATGGAAAGATATTCCATGCTCTTGGATTGGAAGAATCAATATTGTTAAAATGGTCACACTGCCCAAGGCAATCTACAGATTTAATGCAATCCCTATCCAACTACCCAGGACATATTTCACAGAACTAGAACAAATCATAATAAAATTTATATGGAACCATCAAAGACCTAGAATTGCCAAAGCATTACTGAAGAGAAAGAAAGAGGCTGGAGGAATAACTCTCCCAGACTTCAGACAATACTATAGAGCTACAGTCATCAAGACAGCATGGTATTTGTACCAAAACAGACATATAGACCAATGGAACAGAATAGAGAGCCCAGAAATGAACCCACAAACTTCTGGTCAACTCATCTTCGACAAAGGAGGCAAGAATATACAATGGAATAAAGACAGTCTCTTCAGCAAATGGTGTTGGGAAAACTGGACAGTAGCATGTAAAACAATGAAGCTAGAACACACCCTTACACCATATACAAAAATCAACTCAAAATGGATTAAAGACTTAAACATAAGACAAGATACAATAAACCTCCTAGAGGAAAACATAGGCAAAACATTATCTGACATACATTTTAAAAATTTTCTCCTAGAAGAAATAAAAGCAAGAATAAACAAATGGGACCTAATGAAACTTACAAGCTTCTGCAGAGCAAAGGAAACCAGAAGTAAAACAAAAAGACAACTTACGGAATGGGAGAAAATTTTTGCAAGTGAAACCGACAAAGGCTTGATCTCCAAAATATATAAGCAGCTCATACGACTCAATAAGAAAAAAATAAACAACCCAATCCAAAAATGGGCAGAAGACCTAAACAAGCAATTCTCCAAGGAAGACATACAAATGATCAAAAAGCACATGAAAAAATGCTCAATATCACTAATTATCAGAGAAATGCAAATCAAAACTACAATGAGGTATCACCTCACACCAGTCAGAATGGCCGTTATTCAAAAATCCAAAAATGACAAATGCTGGAGAGGCTGTGGAGAAAGGGGAACCCTCCTACACTGCTGGTGGGAATGCAGTTTGGTGCAGCCACTAGGGAAAACAGTGTGGAGATTCCTCAAAAGACTAGGAATAGACTTACCATATGACCCAGGAATCCCACTCCTGGGCTTGTACCCAGAAGGAAATCTACTTCAGGATGACACCTGCACCCCAATGTTCATAGCAGCACTATTTACAATAGCCAAAACATGGAAACAACCTAAATGTCCATCAACAGGTGACTGGATAAAGAAGATGTGGTATATTTATACAATGGAATACTACTCACCCATAAAAACCGACAACATAATGCCATTTGCAGCAACATGGATGCTCCTAGAGAATGTCATTCTAAGTGAAGTAAGCCAGAAAGAGAAAGAAAAATACCATATGAGATCGCTCATATGTGGAATCTAAAAAACAAAAACAAACAAACAAACAAAAACAAAGCATAAATACAGGACAGAAATAGACTCATGGACAGAGAATACAGACTTGTGGTTACCGGGGGAGGGGGGGGTTGGTTGGGAAGGGATAGACTGGGATTTCAAAATTGTAGAATAGATAAACAAGATTACACTGTATAGCACAGGGAAATATACACAAAATGTTATGATAAAAAAAATAATAAAACTAAAGCAAATAGAAAAAAAAAAGAATTATATGAGAATGCTGATAATTATGGTTTGTTGCAATAGTTAAGTGGATTAATAAAGAGAAGGGCATTTTGAATGCCATCATCAGACATTAATATTAGCATAAAAAGCCAGTATAATAGTTATGTATGTAAACACACTCCTTACAAGTAATTCCTTTTTAAAAAAGGAAAAGAAAAGAGAAAGAAAAGTACTGTTTTACCACCATACCCTTTTAATGTAGAATTATTATTCTTAATGTAGAATCAGATTATATAATCCTTCTACTTAATAGGAAAGTGTATGAGTAATGAGTGTACATGAGCATATGTGTAAGTATATACACACATACACATACCCTGCTGTTTTAATTTTAAATCAGTGTGTGCAAGTGTATTATCTTATCATACATCTATAACAAACTTTACTAAGGAAACCTAAGCTTACTAGGATAAATCTTAATATTTTAAATTAAATAACAACAGCGAAAATGGGCTTTGGACTCATACAGAACTGTGTTCAAATCCTGGCTCCACCATTTACAATTCAGGAAACTAGAGACAAATAAGTGACTACTCTAAGGCATGGTTTCCTCCATTGTACATGCAGCTACACCCCACAGGGTTGTGGTGTGAATTAGTGAGATGAGAACACATAGCATGCACCAGACAATTCCTGGGGAATTCGATAAATTTGACTATCTTCCCTTTAATTCAAACACGAATGATTTATGCAAAATGCTTCCTAAGCTATACATGGTACTGTTATTAATAAACAAATGACTACAGTTAATAACATTACAAAGCATAATTTTACATTTTTTGCTAACATTTATCTTATGAGACCATTACTCCCAATAAAGTATACAGCCACTTAGCATTAAATACTGTAATTGACATTTATCAACCAAGGGAATTTAGAGAATAAGAGTTTTGATATTCTAACTATAATCTTTCAACCCTGTGACTAAAAAGCAATGCCAAAGCTAAAATGGACTGTAACCACAATTGTTAAAGGATAATATATGGCTCCTGTTTATTGAAGAGAAACAAATGTCTTAGAGAGTTTGTTTCTAAATCACTCATAAGCTCAGCAAAGGAAAGATAAACAAAGGGAACCACCTGACATAACACCTGAAACATAAATTGTTAAAGTAACCCTTTCCCTTCTCCCCATTCTGCTGCCAGAAAATGAAGCCCTTCAAGTGCAGGCCTCTAATCAATGACACTACCTATTGTAACCTTTAAATTTCCCAGAGTTCCAAAATGGGAAAAAGTTCAAATTAAGGGAAAGAAAGCCAGAAGTAGCAACAAATCCTGAGTAGATTAAATGCTGGAATCCGAGTAAGATTCAATGCATGTTACAGAAAGATCAGAGGCAAGGCAATGAGAATTCGAACAGGTTCAGTCCATCCTTGTGGGATCCCACTTATGCATATGGTTCGAGTTTGTTCTTGCTCTCCTGTACTTGCTACTTTACAGCCATCTTCCCTCCCGTCTGCTCTGTGTCCACAGGCTCCAACATCAAACGTGAAGACGAAAGCTTTACAGAGACTGCCTGACCAGCTCCCACAGTTACCTAAGGTCACATCCCTGCAATAAATCTCTGCGTGTGTGTCTGTGTGTGTACACAGATACATTGTGTGTGTGTGTGTACACACATATATAAAGGGATCTGTTACAGGGATGAGACCTTGTATAATTGTAGGAGCTGGGAATATGTATATCTAACAAACCCTGACCGATATACACCCGTATACTTTAAACATAATGATACTTTTCTTTCTTTTCTCTGGATATCTCAAATCTTTTTGCTGTCTTCAACATAAAAAGGAAAAGGCAAAAATAATTTTAAAACCTCCTTCCCTCTGTTTCTTTCTCCCCTCTTCAGTTAACTAGGTCATAATTAAAAGCCATTATCATGGTGACATTATAGGATAAAGAATACCCAAAAGCATTTTTCATCTCTTTCTTGTAAGCAGAAACCCAATTTGATTCAGGTGTCAGAGGCCTACTTGCCTCCTGGGAGGCTGGGCCCTCCTCAGCCAGGGGACCCATCTTGATTAGCCCAAGCCAATCATGATAATTTCTTTTCCTTGCCAATGATTGGGTTAGGAACAGGCATGTGGCATAATTCTGGCCAGTAAGTTGATCAGGGGGCAGAGAGATTTTAGGAAATCTCCCTATCCTTCTGAAAAGGAGACATGAAGACAAGATGACCCTTTCATAGTCTTTGGATGTTGTTTCATGAGGAGATGGTTTCTGGAGCTAATATAGCCCTTATGGTAGGCAGAATAATGGCTTCCCAATATGTCCATATCCTAATCCTCAGAACCTGAAAATATGTTAAGTTACATGGCAAAGGGGAATTAAGGTTGCAGACAGAATTAAAATTGTTAATCCTTAAAACAGATCCTGGTTTATCCTGGTGGGCCCAACGCAATCACAAGAGTCCTTAAAAATGATAGAGGGAGGCAGAAGAGGAGAGTCAGAGGGAGATGTGACTATGGAAAAAAGGCCCTGGGATGCAACATTGCTAACTTTGAAGATGGAGGAAGGGGACCTCAATCCATGAAGAGTGAACAGCCTCTAGTTGTTCGAAAGGCAGGGAAATGGATTCTCCCCTGAGCCTCCAGAAAGGAAAGCAGCCCTGCCAACATCTTGATTGCAGCCAAGTAAGACTCACATGGGACATGTGACCTACAGAACTGAAAGATAACAAATTTGTGCTAGTAAGAGCTATAAGAAACTTACAGAGCCCTCTTTTACTACAACACTAATATACCTGAATTCAAGAAATCAATGGCCCAAGTAGAAGGTAGGAGAGAACCAATCCCCCTGGAGTTTTAGTTAACTCAAACTCAGTAAAAAAAATCACTAAAGCAAAATGCAGAGCCCAGTACTAGCCCAGTGTAACACTCCTACTAAACTCTGCACTTAGGGATTGCTGTGTTCTGTTCTGAGCATCATGTTTGAAGAGGAACACTTGCAACTAGAGTGCTCATGTGACATCACAGGAACAGCCAAGAACATTGAGGATGCTCACCTTAGAGGACACCTGAAGGAAGTCTGCAAACCTTATGAGGCTGGGATGTGTAAGCAGGAATGAGACTCTGCTCTCCAAGGGACAGATTAGAACCCATGGGTAGAAACAGGGAAATCAAGCTTCATCACAGTACATGGAAGAGCTTTTTAATCATTCAGAGATAATCACTGCTGGAGGCTGTTGCCTTTGAATGTAGAGCACTTGATGTCACTGGAAGAGAGTCCTAGAGAGCGTAGGTCCCAGTTCTCCCCTAAAATCCCTTCTAAATCTAAGGCTTTACTGATTTATTTTTCAAGTGAGAGTTTTAGAGAGTAGTACAATGCCTGCTATACAGTAGGCACTTGATAGATACCTGTTGAATGACTGAGTGAGGTGGGTTTGGAGGTTTAGGAAATAGACTGCAAAATTTATCTACTTCACAGCTTGCCTATGTTGGTAATGCTTTGAGAGGCACTTCCAGCCTGTGGAAGCAGGCCTGAAAACACTAGTAGCCTAATTATCACTAATATGTACTTAGTGTTCATGTAATACAATTGGTTCTTCTCATCCTAGTCTTTCCACAACTCACAGGGAGTAACAGTATTTATTCTGTTACTCCTCAGGTGGCTTAAAGCCAGTGGTCATATCATTTCTAGCTATTTATCATTTCTTGTAATCCTCCAGTAAAGACAAAACAATGAATTGCTTAACAAGTAGTATTTGGTGGTGATGAGGCTGAATAGTATCTTTGTATTTGCCTCAGTGTTAGGACCCTTTTCAGGACTGCCATCTGGACTAAACCAAATGACAATGCTGATTTCTTGCTGGCCCAGTCTCCATGCCTTGTTTTGCTCTTTTGGTTTCTCCAAAATCCAATGCTTGTCTGAGTCAGAATCAAAATAAGTGGCTAGTTACTACGAAGGTTTTGGAGTTTTGTTGGTTGGCTGGGTTTTGTTGTTGTTGTTTTGGGTCCAGATATTACCCTTAATTCCCTTAGATTAAATGCTACATTGCCCTTTCCTATTTCTCTTTTAAAATGCATACAGTTCTAGTTCGGAATGGGAGTGAGGAGGTCGCACATTAATTCCTTTCCTAGGCCTAGAGGGACTAGGGTATCAGAGCTCTGAGCACCCCAAGGGGAAAAAGGGAAAAGACTAGAAAATGGGAAAACAAAGATGCACTGCGGTAGTCAGAACCACAGAGCACTCTAGACATCTCCTGTGGCATCACACTTTGCTTAGGAACCAATTTTAGAACAAATCTGGCTGATAACAAATTCTAGAGACTCCCTGAGTCAACTCTCTTTAACTGCCTGTTTCCCTCACAGTGGGGGAGGGGGGTCCCAGACCTGAAGCCACTTCATATAGCGTGACTCTGTTACCCTGAATGGACCAAGAACAGGCATGAAGTCTAAGCTGGACCACAGTCCTTTTACCAATATCTGAACTGAAATAGTGAAAGAGGAAGGGAAAAGACAGAGAGACAGATTGGCTTAAACTCTTGAGATGCCTCATCCAGTTACCATGAATGTGGCTTGGAACCTGCGGGCTGGCCATCATGTACTTGACAGGTAGGTCAAAGGAACAGAGGAAACAGGTATGGTGAGAATGAAGCAGCCATGCCAAGGGGCAGCAATGAAAGTGTTAGGATGGTATGCTGTACCTGATTCTAGGCCCTCCAGAGGCCTGGCTACATTTCTTGCTCAGGATTACATCAGTCACTCGTATTCTCTTGCAAGTTGTTTTTTCCTTAGCTAATCTTCGCTGGAGTCTCACTTGCCACCACAGAATCACAACAGTACATATCTGTGGTGGCTTTTTAATGTGTCAATTCAGCTAAGCTGAACTAAATTTCCCAGAATTCCCTTTGCTATATATTTCTGATGAGGGTCGGCCACAAGAAAGATTCCTGTGGGAGATCTGATGGGCAGAAATGATGCAGCAGCCATTTTGCAGCTCACATAGGTTGCTGCTTATACTTGCTGGCTCACCTTGTTGCCATGAGGCAGCAGTTGGGCATGCAACTTGCTTTATTTTTCCCGCTGGCTCTTTCTTCAGCTTTTCTAACTCCTGGGCCAGGTGTGTATGTTTAGCTCTGTGATGAAGAATCAAAATCTTACTTTTACCCATATATTATTTCATACTGTTGATCCCAGGCCCATCCTCCCCACCTATCGAGATCATTTTGATTATCTGTCATTCTGTACATTAGCTACCTAAGCTCTGTTATAATCTGACCCCTGGCTATCCTCCCCATATCCTTCTTATTAATAGTCCCTGGGACCCTTCCACCTTCTAGAAATCTATTAAAGGCACTGGGCAAGAATGGAAGGAGATCTAATATATTAATGTGCTGCCCCTTCCTTATACATTTAAACAAATGTTTCTGAAGATAATGGTAGCCCAAAGGAAAGACTTTTGCAGATATGGAAATTTCAGTCCCCAGATCAGGCTTGGTCCTGAAATACATGAAGGCAAAAGAGGGCCTTAAGGTAAGTGGCTGCCTCAGCTGGCTACTTTTGTGGCAAGCTTTGGCCACTGCACCAGGAAGTAAGAAGCCCCAGTTTCTCCATTTCTTACACATGGTAAACACTCCTCACCCTTTGCCTTCCTTTCTCAGAGAACTAGAAGATCATGAGGTTAGGGAAAGTGACTTGTTCCCAGCCTAATCCCCCAGATCTTGAATATGCCTGGCACAAGTAGGTACTCAGTAATCACTGTTGCTCTTTGCTGCATAAGCTTGCCCAAAGCCCACTTTGACATTGAGGGCTCAGGAAATCCTAGCCAACCAAACTGTAGCACAAACACAACCCTCCCATCCATAACAGCAGACACATCATTGGCACCGGCTCATAACAACATTTGAGGGTAAGAACGGGGGGAAGAAAAAAATGGTGATTTATTACTTTTTTTATCAAACCTACAATTCCAATTTAAAACTAGAGACTACTCAAATACATTATTATCTTTAAGCTCTTTTAATTCTGAGTCCTTGAAATTAATTTAAACTAAAATGCCACACCTGAGCAAAGTGTGCATAGTACATCAACTGTTTAAGAAGGGAGAAGAAAACATGAGATAGGTACAAAGACAGATATCAAAAAATTGAAAATGGCTATCTACAGAGGGAGGAAACACATAAAGTGAAGAAGACAGGGTAAAAGCTAGATTTCTTTGCATATACTTTTGTTGATTTGACTGTGGAATCATGTAAATATTTTATATGATTATAAAACAAAACTAAATTTTAAAAAGCAATACTTTATGTTGAGTCCATACTCAAAAAGCTATATAATGTATGATTCCATTTACATGACATTAAAAAGTACAGGGATGAAAAACAGATTCCTAATTGCTGAAAACTGGAGTGAGGGCTGACCATAAAGGGGCTTGGTGCAATTTGGGGGGATTATGGGACTGTTTCATATCTTGGTTTAAGTGTAGGGTACATGATTTTATGATTTTGTTAAAACATGCAGAACTACACATTTAAAAAGATAAGCTAAATTTTACAGTATTTAAATTACACCTTAATAAAAAAATCCTAAAAAAAAAAAAAGAACCTACATGTGTGTCTAGTTAGTGGTATAACCACCAGAAATAAATCATTCCAAGTGACTTTAAAACACAGTAATACGTCTTGTCATTCATTCTTTTGGCAATATACCCTCATTACAAATTCAAACAATTTAAAACATTTTCAACTAATCATATTACTAATGCTACTCGTGGACTACTGTATGTTTAGTGTGAGACAAGGAAAATGAGTAATTATATTGGTGTTAAGAACAGACATTTCGATGTAGAAGAAAGGCATGGATTAAGATCAATGAAATTAAGTAAAAACCCTGTTTTTTTAATTAGAAGTACCAGTATGAATTCATAATTTCTTTTATGTTAAAAAATATTTCCTGTATCTGTCTACTGAAAAGACTTAGAAATAATGACCAAACCAGAAGCAATAAGCACCTGTAGAATCCAAATAGTGGTCTCTAATGTACCTCAGGACTACTTGGAGAAACAGTAGAGTCATGTCTGGAACAGAAAATGTAAAAGATGAACCAAGAGCAACTTGTTACACCAAAAAATAAAGAAATCATCGAACACTGCTGGAGTTGTATCCAGGAATCAAACTGAATGCTCCTACTGGCCCAATATGGGAAAATTTAGGCATCAGTAAGGATAACACCTGCAACGGATTAGAATATATCCCATGTGTTTAAATCCGTAAGTTCAGAAAGATCCTAAAAAAGTACTGGTCATCACTGTATGCTAGGGAACCACTTCATATCTTTATAGCTGATGAATAAAAGGAAAGAATCAAGTACCTTTCCTGCCTTTCCTTTATGAATCATACCTCAGGAAACCCCAGACGTTGCTGAGGGAAGGATTTTCTTTAAATGGGAAGTATTTTGGCTAATAAAGGAAGAAGCAAAAACACCAACAGATTCTATCAGATGCAATTATTAGTCAGAGGAATGAATCTGCACTTCTGAGAGAAAGGGAAAATTTTAAGTCGAGGAGACACAAGAACATTTCTCATATGTAAGTATTTCATGAGGAAATGGTATTGATCACTGGAAAGTAAATATGTTTTTAAATTTTTTCTCTTGATAATTTTATTGAGATATAATTCACATGCCATACAGTACACTCATTTAAAATGTACAATTCAATGGCTTTTAGTATATTCAGATATGAAGAACTATCATCGCAGTTTTAGAACATTTTCATCATCCCAAAAAGAAGCCCCATACCCATTAGCAGCTATTATCCATCCTTGGGTCACCCCTGACCCAGCCCCCTCCCACCGCCCTAGGCCATCCCAGTGGATGTGAAGTGGCATCTCACTGTGGTTTTGATTTACATTTCTAAAGGTAACTTCTTAATGTGCAGAGAAATTATTTTTCTTGAACGTTTATCACTCAAAGTGAGGAGAAAAGATCCTTTTGAAATGGAGACAAGTTGATTCACACTTCAAAAAGTAGTAAGATGAATGCTTTCTTGTGAGGGACTCTCAAGCCAGTTTTCAGGAATAAAAAGAATACTAACAGATAAAGCCTAATACGGCAGAAAAGGCAAAGAACATGAGAAGATGGAATATTATGGTTTTTGGTCATATTTTGATTGATAATTTGACACCTAAGCATTATGTTGAATAAAACCTTCTATTCCCAAGAACTGTTTTTTTCAGTCAAGCAGGTATCAGAATGAGCAGACAACTCCTGCATCTAACCAACAGGAGGAAAGAAGGAGAGAGGAAGGGAGGTAGTACTTGTGTTTTGGAACAATTTTTATTAAAGTTGAAACTGAGGAATCTGAAACTGGACTGGCCTTTCACGGAAAAGATACACCACCAAAGCCCTCAACTTAGCTACAGAAGAGAATTCCAAAGATACAATTGTAGTGTCTTGGTGTGCTAAAGGCTGGAAAAGGACCTCGAGAAAAAATTTTAATCAAACATTTGGGAAAGCCTAAGAGACTGAATTTAACTAGAAGAAGGTAAGTTGTTTAATTCAGATAAACTAATGAAGCAAAAGTAAACAATTTAAGACCACTTGGTTTTAACATTTTGAATGTGGTACTTAAATAAATGTGCTTAACATGAGAATATGGAATAAGCCACCTGCCCCTAAAAGAGGCAAATTTTGGAAAATCACAGAAGTGGCTGTGTATACACTCTTAAAGGAAAAGTAGAAAATGGCATTTATGAAAATGAACCTACCAGAGACTCAGACAGGAAGAGATGTTGGGAACATCTTCCTGGAATAAAGGGAAAAATCTGACATTTTGTCTTGAAATCACTCTATCAATAAATCAAAGATAATTCAGAAAGAGACAAGTTTTGTGTCTTCCAGGAAGAAGACAAAAAAAAAAATGAAAGGAGAACAAGATAGAACTAAAATAAAGGAAACATCCAGAAATGCGAAAGAAGAAAGTTTCCAGAGTAAAGAATATCTTTCTTAGGCACATACTATAAATGGGACAGCTCTCTGAAATCTATTGAAAGATTTCTCAAATCCAGAAAATCCATGAGATCCAAAAAAATTTCATTAAAGAAATAGGCTAACTACATTTCAGAAGAAAGAAAAGTAAAAATAGGATGGTATCTTTGAAGAAAAAGGCCAAAGAAGAAAAAAAAATAAAAAGGGAAGGGACTAGGGGAATAATCTGAGAATAACTTGATTTACTCAAGGAAATTTTGAGGTGAGTTTCTAGAGATTTTTAAAAGCTAGTTAGAAAATAGAAAATGTGGAAATGTTACAAAATGATAAGAGAAGAAAATATATATGAAGAAAAAGTTTTGAGAAATTATCTTGAAGAGAGGGAAACGACATGAGTGAAAATTATCACATTAAGGGAGAAAGTAGTAGTTCTTCTGGGGAAAAAATAGAAATTAATACAAATGGAGAAACTGATATTTTAAAGCAAATAATAATTGTCATTTAGAGATGGAAATACAGGTGTTTTTCTTAAACCTTGAAGTTCTGGCATTGTTTACTCTTTGCCTCATTCAGCTATGTACAAGGCTTTTTCCCCCTTGCAGGCAAAGAATTTTAAGCCAAAAGAGGTATAAAAACTATCTCCCTTAAAGTCACTGCAATTAATACAAGGTAGATAATTCTTTATATTCTTTATAATACAAGGTAAACAGTTCTTTATAAACAAGAGAGCACATGTAATGTGGGCCTGTATAAAGACTTTGGCTTTTACTCTAAAATAGAAATCTTCTGGATGATTTTTGAACTGAGGAGTGATATATATTTGCCCTGTTCAGGAAAGATCTGAGAACTCTGATTTCCATAAAATTAAAAGACTACTATATGCTAGCCTGGATTACAAAGAAGAGTAGTCACTCAACAAACATTGGCTAAACGAGGAAATGATGAATAGAAAAATAGACTTGCACCCAAAAATACAGCTTTTTCCTTGAGGTAAAACAAGATTTTTAAGTGACATCAAACATAAAACATAAAAAACTATTAAACTTTTTTCAAGAAAAATAATTTAATTAAAATGCAAAGCTTCTCAAAATTTGGTTTATTAAAAATTCTTTAAAATTTTAAATCATTGTTGTTGAAACTAATACTGTAAACTAACTATACCTCAATATAAATAAATAAATAAAAATCAAACATATGCTTCTTAAATGTTTTACCTTTTGACAGATCATGAAAAGAAATTTCAGAAA
The DNA here is from genome assembly GCF_048564905.1 of Vicugna pacos. Classification (NCBI taxonomy): domain Eukaryota; kingdom Metazoa; phylum Chordata; class Mammalia; order Artiodactyla; family Camelidae; genus Vicugna; species Vicugna pacos. The sequence goes on along the minus strand of NC_132992.1, from coordinate 39,730,596 downwards.
ATTAAGAACTTGAGTAGGACTACAAGCACCTATTTTTTACCTAAGATTAGGATCAGGTTACTAGTTTATTTTTATCTTTCACTGCATTCACCATACTTAATTGAATCATGTTTAGAGGTTTCTTTTTTGCATAATACTTCCAGCAGCACTTTTTATTTATAAGTTTTCATGAAACTGGCCTGGAGGTCATTAAGATTAGTCAGAAACTTGCATAATGACCATAATTTTTATTAACAGAAATGTCTGCGTTTTTAAATAGTTTAATCATTATATGCCAGATAATGACATCTTCTTCATGTGAAATCTAGGCTGTTTGATTGGACATAGTGGGGGAGGGAAGATTTTAACTCCCCTGTGACACCTGACACCTGAAATAAGATTCAACCTCCCCTCAAAGAAAGCCTGCTTAGATTATATGAGGCAAGATAAATCTACCTGGCTGTTATCCCTCACAAGTACCTCTTGCCTTATTTCTGCTATATTAAAAAAAAAAAGCAAGAAAGAGGTGACAAAAAGATAATCTATGGCACACATTTGCCTGCCTCCAGCCACTAGACTCTGAACCTTTGAATGCTCGGACCAAACATGATTCCTTTTAGATCCTGTACCTGAAACAAGATGCTTTTGATGTATCTTAGGCGGATGAATATTGGTCAGCTCCGAGTACAAATTCAAATCAGATATTAAATTGTGGAGGGATGTGTTATGCTACCAGGCTGTAGGGTTTAGTACTCTGTTCTGTTTCCTATCCTGGAAAGCCCATTCCTTTACCCAGCAAACATGAAGCATCTTCTAGGATGTGCCAGTATTAGGCACTGTTATATTGCTTGGGATACATCAGAGAATAAAACAAAAATTCTTTTCCCTTATACCTGACATTCTAGTGGAGGGAGACAGGTAATAAATAATTAAAATAATCTATATCCTATGTTAGGTGTTAAATGCTATGGAAAAAGAACAAAACAGAGCAGGTTAAAGGGGATCAGGTATGCGGAGGGAGTAATCGTGATTTTAAGCAAGGTGGTCAGGGTAGGCTTCCTTAAGGTGACAAATGAACAAAGACTTGGAAGAAGTGAGAGAATGAGCCATGTGGGTTGCCTCCTGAGAGAAAGGCAGTCTGAGGAAACAGCTTTAGCAAAGTTGTTGATATGGGAGAGAGCCTGGCCTGCTTGAAGACTAAGGTAGGCACCTAGTGCAGAGCTAGCAAAGGGAGAGCACACGTAACGTGAGCCTGTGCAAAAACTGTGGCTTTTACTCTAAAACAGAAATCCTCTGGATGATTTTTGAACTGAGGAGAGACATCATCGGACTTATAATAAGCAAGATCCTCCTTACTGCTCTGCTGAAAGAGGCTGAAGCAAACAGATCCCCCTTATAAATCCCTTGAACTTCTAATTCTATCTTGGCATCTACATCCAGAGAACAAGAACTGACACAATCGGTAGCAGGAGGGGCTAAAGAAAGCAGGCAGTAGGGTGAGGTTTTTGGATTGGATCATCCACCCCTCATGTGGCAAAGAACAGCATACCCCAAGTGGTGTATGAGGCATGGATAGTCCCTGGCACAACATGGTGGGCCAGCTGCTGAAGATTTTACTGGTAGCGATGTGGGATCACATCCCAGTGGAGGGGAATGCCCTTGCAAGATGCAGGCATTTGAAAGATAAGGGAGAACAATGTATAAAAGGACAGTGGAGTCAGCTGGTTATTACTAAGTTGTATTGTCCTGCAGAGGGATAATGAAGAACTTGAGAGCACCTACTAACAAAGACTAAACATAACAATCAGAAAACCTTTTCAGTAGTTTACAAAGAGACCCTTCTCTCCCATACTGGGAGAGTAGGCACAACTGAGGAGCAAACCCATGGCTGAAGAGTCCAAACCTACGGAAACATTTAAATGCTTACACAAGGCAGGTCTACTATGCAAAAGTCCCAAGTGGAAAAACCTGGGACCCATATGGGGGTCTCTGGGTTGAAGCCCCAGAGGCTTATGGCTCTACAGGCTTGCCTTAAACCTTCAGCGCCTGCAGAAGTGGCCCACCACTCCTTGTTAGAAGCTAGCACATCCTCCCACGAAGGAAGATACTACAAAGGCCTCTCAGCTACAAAAAATACATGTCACCTTCAAGAGTGATCCTACTTGTCCCCTGGCTGCCAAACTGATAATTAGGGATAAATTCCAGTATAATCTGTGGTGACATGCTAAGGCTGATAAGAGAGGAAAGAAAGCTGCAAAATTAGCATGTCCCAGCAGTTCAGAGAAGGACCTCTGCAGCTGGATTGTAAGAGTGCTTAACCAAGGGAAGAGGAATATAAAATTGTACAAGCAAGAATAAACAGATCTGGGGCACTCTCTTGAGACAAGGGATTTCACACTCTGGCAAGGACCCTAGTGAAGGAGCAAACTTGCTGTTAGGAGGCTCCTAGAAGCCTGGAGAAAACTATGGCCTACACTAAGGAAAGTGGAAATGCATGAGTTGCAAAAGTAAGCACTAGAAGAAGGGACAAAGAAGCTGGGGGAAGCAGGCATACTAGAATGGATGCATTATGTGACACCAGTGATCTGCCAGAGGATTATACTTCATAGGAGAGCCAGCAGTCACTTCATTTACTAAGGCCATTAGGAATTTGCTAGTGAGAGGAGAACCAGTATCCCTATGAACTTCAGTAGCAGCTCTCCTCTGCAAGCCAGAGCCTGTGGTAGGACAGGTAGTCACAGAGTTTGGCTTATTGATAGTAATGACATTGATGGGGTCCCAAAACAACAGAGCCAAGGTGGCAGCACAGAAGCCAGGAGAACAAAATTACTGCAGTGACTGTCAAGGCTAGAGGGAGAGCTGGCTGATCAGGGATGTGAAAGGAAAAGATACCAGAAGATTAGAAAAAAAAAGATGCATGTAAATGGACATACAGTTGTGAGTATGAAGTATGAAGATTTTTGTACCATGTTAATGCCAGCAGAAAGCATCCACCATGGAATAGGCACTGAGCAATTTAATAGGTAAAACGACCTGGCCAGCTGATATGAGTCAGCCTTTGCCATCAACCACCCTGAACTAGCCAGATGGGCACATGCCCACAATGGCAGAGATGAAGGCTATACCTGGGCCCAACAGCATTACTGCCACTTACCAAGACCAATCTAGCTACTGCCATCTCTGAATTTCCAACTTCACAGATCAATGCCAAGCACCCTATATGGTACTATTCCTTGAAGAGACCAACCAGCCACTTGGTGGCAGGTTGACTATACCCATTCCAGGGCCAATGACTCATTCTCATAGGAGCAGACAGACATTCTAAGTATGGGGTTGCCTTTACTATCTCTAGAGCCTCAAGCAGCACCACTATCTAGGGATCACAGTGTGCCTATTCCACAAATGAGGAATCCTACAAAACATAGCATATGACCAGGAACCCACTTCACAATGAAGGGCATGTGCAGTGGGTCCACTGGTCATATCACACACTGCACCATAAAGAAGCCACTGGCATGACAGAGCAGTGGAATGCCCTATTGACAGTATAGCTAAAATACCAGCTTGGAAGCAATTCTCTGTGAGGATGGACTGCCATCCACCAAGGATGCAGTGTAAGTAGTCAACCTATATGGCACTGTGTCCAATAGGAAGAATTCATGAGTATGGAAACCAAGAGGTGGGAGCAAGAGTTGCCCTACTCACCATCGTTCTCAGTGACCCAGTGGGGGTCTTTGTGTTTCCCATCCTTATCACTCCAGGCTCTGTAGGGTTAGAGGTCCTATTCCCCAGGTTTACCAAGATACACTTGGCCAAGGGATACAGCTTCTTTGATATCATATGTAACATGCTAAATGCAGAGCCCCTCATGCTTTTCCGTTTGAGATTTAAGACATAGGCAAGATATTACCAACTATACTTCTACATGATTGGACAACGTGTGCAATGCAGAAACTGCATGTTTAGGATCTTCTGTACATCTGGTTCTACCACTATTTTATAAGATGTTTGGGGCATGAACAGATTATCCTCTGGTTTACATGCATGCTGCTTACAAAACTGCCAATTTACTTAAACTGCCTTCCTCTAGGGCTGTTTGCTGTAAAAGTCCCTGTTTAGTGAGAGATCAAAAGAATCACCTGCTGCCTGGGCCCAGGGCTGAATTGGTTGATGAGTCACATTTTATCTATTTAACCTTTCCCCATTTGCCAGATGTGAGTGACACTTCTTCCCTCTTTGAAAGCAGAAGAGGAAACACAGCATTATAACGAACATCTGAGACTAGATATGTACCTTTGCTGTAATGAATGGAATGTTAGAAATCATGTTCTTAATATGCAGAGGCTAAAATGAAAGGTAATGATTTTCTGTAATGAATTAGAAAGTGAGCAGATATTGTTTGACTGTTAGGAGAAAGAAGGCAGCATTCTGACCATACCCTTCCTCCTCTGAAATTCCCAAAGTATTTGTGATATTTTGTTGTGGTGGGCAGCTGAGATACTTGAATTTTTGAGACATGGGAGAAACTGAAGAACTAAGTCTCACTGGCTCACAGAACCAAGACAAAAGAAATGGACTGTTTAGATATCTTTTCTCCTTCTAACATAGTGTAAAGTCAGGCATTTAAGGCATCTTCCCTTAAAGTGAATTCTGCACAAACAGGGTCTAGAGTGTGTGTGTTCTACAAAATTATTCGTTCTAGAAAATTCATAATCAAAAAAGTAACAAAGGCAGCTATTAGGATTCAAAAACTGTAACAGTCCAAAACGCAGTCCTTTTTTAGAATAAACTTGATATCCAAATAGAATTTCATTTGTACAGGCCTGGGTCTGAAAGATAAATGGGTTAAAAGCTGGGGAATCTGGACAGCATCCCCAGAGTTGCCATTTACTTGACCTCAGGTACATTCAGTTTTTGAGTCGAAGTCATTACTGTGGTATGAAGGAGACAGTTGTTGGTTTCAAGGTCCTTCAGTGGAGTGTGAATTTCCTGGAGTGCTAAGGGAGGAAAGTTTAGGCCAACCAAGCCTGTCTTTTCTGAGAGACAGCCAAATCCTAGTGACGACCTGATTTGGGCAGCCAAGAAGTCTTAGTTTTGATCTTTTGTAAGGAAAAGTTGGGACTCTGCCCAAGTCAATAGAAAAAGGAAGAGGGAGAATGGGAATAAAGCCTGTGAGATGACGCCTGCCTACACACTGGGTAGGCATGTCGAGTTTGAGGCCTCCTACACTCGCCTGCTTAGGCCATGAGCAATTACTGAGCTGCTGTTTCCTGAGACTTTATGTAGAGCATATATTCATTTACTACGTCTTTGTCATGCTGTTTTAAAACATCTTCGAGAGATCTTACCAGTGACAGCTAACTCTAACCTAGAGAGCAGGACACTGTTGCCTCTCCAGAACGCTTTCCTGGGAGATCTAAATCAACTCTTTGATTCTCTGGACACTGGATACAGAGGAGGGTAAATAGGCTGGGAGCCCTGTAATAGACAGCTGGGTTCAATTGGCCTGTAGAAGCTGCTTTTTCTGTAGCATACTAGTAGACAGGCAGCATGGTGTAATCGTTCCTAGGGTCAGTTCCCCCTTCTGCCACTTACTAGCTGTATAAATTCTGGAAAGCTTTTTAAATCTCTATAAGCCACTATTTCCTCATCTGAAAAAAAAATAAAGGAATATACCAATCTCAGAGGAAATAAGAAGATAACACATGTAAGGTGCTTGGCAAACAGTAAGTGGTGGACATTGGTGCTATCCTTGTTACCAATAGAACAATGAATTGAGGAAAAGAGAGACAGGAAAGTAATTCCTCATCTATGACCCTTTTTCCCAAATTGTATAATAGGTGCATGATTACTGTAGCCATTTGCCTTAACAGATTCATGAAAGACAAATGAGATGATGGATATGAACCCCAGTGAGAAAGAAACATAAGATGGTATCATTAACAGAAGGCTATGACCTGAGGAAACTAGGACATGGCCTTGACATTTGATCGTTCCCTTTTGGAAGCAATTTCTGAACTCTGCCTTTCTGCTTTCTAATGCTCCTACTGCATAGGAAACCTCATATTTTCAATTGCTCTTGAGGTGTATACTTAGATTTTAAGATGCAGATAATGTCGAAATTTTATAAGCTCTTTCAGGCAACAAGAATAAAAAAAAAACTACCAGGTGATAAAAAATGAAGCTATCATATGTCCAGATATTGCAAGCAGATCACAATAAATGTTGATCCAGTCACCTTCAATGAAAGAGAATTTAAACTGACCTAATTCTATCAGAAATAAGATCTCTTTTCCTCCCCTCCAACCCCTAGGAGAGGGAAAAAATTCTGATTCAAAAGCTAACAGTCCTGCAAGTGTTTTGTTTTTTGCTGAAAATTTTTACAGTTTATTGCCTTTCCTTGAAAATCATATACACAAAGTCCTAAATATTTACCAGATGATACAGATCTGCCAGGGTTTTCAGCCAAGTTTCAAAAGTTTTATGAAATCACTTCTTGGACATGTTTCTAACAATCTGGCCCATGAAAATTTAACTGGGGAGGATTTTTCCACCTTCTTCACATGGCCTTTAGGTCATAAGCCTGTGTGTGTGTCCATATGAAATTCATACCCTGCAATCCTGAATGTCCTTGCTCGTTCAGAAGCAGTTGTTATCAATAGATAAATAAACAAAAAAGTTTACTCTCTGGGAACATCTATTTCCAATGAAGACACCATGTGCCCTGGCTTCAGTACAAACTTACTTTCCCAGTCCCCACCTACTTAGATCTCAACAATCTGCCCCCTTAACTAAATATCTTCTCAAAAATAAATTTCAATTAAGATTTTCTACACTAGCAATTTTCAATTCAGGTTCCACAGAGCCAAGTACCAAACCTGCCTCAATCAGAGTAGCTCCACTTGTATTTTTTTCCTTTAATCTTTATAATTTTATTTGAATTAAGGTTTCAAAACATTTGGAAAAAAAATCATACTCTTCTGTAAGTGTAACCCTTAATAAAGAAGAAAGTCAGTTTCATTACTTCGGTTACTAGACTCTTTTAACTAATCATAGATATCAAATGTCATATTTCCACTTAAAAATCTTTCAAAAGTATTATAAGCCTCTGAGAAATTTTAAGAAGAAACAGAGAGGCTGGGTCTTCACATCCTGTCTCATTTGCCTTGAGGGTCTGGCTGCCAAAAATCTAAGCCTTCCCCATGAGAGTCCCACAGACACATCCAGCCAGGAAGGTCACATTCCATCGAGAACTCCAGAGGAAGAAAACGATCCAAAGGGGTGTGAAACCAGGCCAAGCATTTACTACAGACCAAACTTCATCTAAAAAGCAGTGACCCAGTTACGGAAGAAACATTATCCTCATCCTACCACACTATTATTTTTGTGTTTCTATGTGGGTCACAGCACAGAAAAATCCAGGGAGAATTTGCCAGGGAAAATATGGAAGTTACAACTGAGGACTGTTGACCCTACTTTTCTACTCAAGTTGTCATATGAAGGAAACGGTGAGACCACAAGGAGTAGCAAACCACAGTTGCCCAGACTTTGGAATTTCACAGACAAGAAAACGCTTTTAACGACTTAAGAAACTGACTTACACTTGCCAACTTTTCCTTTTGCCCTACAAATAAATGCTTAATTTGATAACTCTCATCTATTACCATCATTTTGTAAAAGGGTATTTTAACACCAAAAAGTAGGGAGATTACGATCGCAGAATAGATCGGTTGGCTCTCTAATACTAACGTCCCAATGAAGGCAGCCACTCTGCTGCTACTTTGGATTGAATGTTTTGTTTTGCTTCCACTTTAAATCAGTGAAAAAAGTACTTCAAGGCAATGCGAATCAACATACTGTGTACCCAGAAGAATGAGGCCAGAGGATGTTGTAATGCAGTCTCCCAAAGCAACTTAGACCTGAGCTCAGCAGGCTGGCAGGGAAATCCCTGTGCAATAACCTTTGTTGTGAGTTAAGGTGATTCAACAGAAAACCAAGTACATCACAGCATTTTATAAGCTTTGCTGCGTACTCTGCCCAGCTCTGGGAGAGGGACAGAGGGGCCAGGAGTGCACACCCTCTTCTACACTGCCAGTCAGCTTTCCAAGCTTGGTGATTCTTTTCCAGCAGATGGCAGAACACACACATAGAAAACTCCAAAGCTACCCCAAGGTTTCTGCCTCTCGGTTAGTCCTGGGTATTATTTCTTTTAAAGTCTTGTAAGAAGAAATCAATTTTGCAAATAAAATGTTACACCCATATTCCACCCCGGAATCCTGTTTACACAGTACTTGTCTTCACAGAGAAGCTGAAACTCTGCGAAGAGAAAGACCACAAAGTAAAGAAAGCCTGACCAATGAACCTACAAAGACCAGGATCAACATCTTCGAGTTGTTAGAGAGCCTAGCAAATAACCTGTGCATTTTTAAAAATTTCTAAACCCAATCAAAGCTTTCCTTAATCTTTATCATATGTGCCTATAAAGGTACAGTTTTGAATTGTCTTTAAAGAAGCCCATGGATTTTCACATTTTTGTCTCTTTCCAAGGAGAGAGGTTATACAGTATCCAAAGTTACTCCTGACACGGTGGGTCAGAACAGCCAAGAAAACTAATCTTGTTTCTCTACTGGAGTGTGTGTTTTTAAAAGAGCAAAATCGTGTTTCATGCTGAAAAAGTATTTCCTAAAATATACTCTAACTGAATATTTCAGGCACAATAGTAAGTAAGTAGGTCACTTGCTCTCTAGGATTCAAAGAATATCAGCTTGTGGTACTCCATTTCTATCCTGAACAGGAGAATTAAAGGGAAAACACTACACACAACAAGAAAATCCTTACCACAAGCTAGCAGCATCTGCAGCTCAGGGGTCAAATCTATGGCTATGAGTTTTATAGATAATTTTCAAAACTCATTTGACCTACAGAAATACCAGTGATTGAGCTTCAAAAAAAATCTGCAACAACCATATGTACACTGCCACTCTCTAGGCACCTTCTAGTCAGAAATTGGACGCAGGAATATGTGCCCTAGAAACATTTTTAAATAGCCCAAATTTGATTCACATCATGCTTTCCTCCATTTTCTTTCAGTGTCTAATCTAATCCTGCTCCCATCCCCTAACAGGTATTCCGTGTTCCCAGGCATACCCGACGGGAACATCTGTGCTTCCCTGGATGCTGTCTGCCATGCAAAATATAATCTTAGAGTTAGAAAGGATCTGACAGAGGCAATAGTACAGCTGCTTCTACAGATGAGGAAACTTGGCTCTGAAAAATAATCTCACCCAGGCCACAATCTGCTGGTGCCAGAGTTATCCCCATCCCTGTAGGTCTTATCAGGGTGTTCATTTTCACCAGATGTTAAGTGTGGGGCCAAAGGATCTGACCTCATTATTACTTCTCTCAGAAAACAGATTTTTATTGAACAAGGGGTTTGGTTTTGGAAATTCCAGGAAAGACCAGTTAGAGCTGACACAATTTTGAGCAGTGGGTACTTTCCTTGTCCTCAAATCACACTCTGCCTGTGAAACAAACCACACTTTAAAAATGTAAATATGGTGGACTGAGCTGTGGTACCTCTTGGCAACTGTAAAGAATATAAGCTCCATAAGGGCAGGGACTCTGTTTCATTCACACCTAGTGTGAATTCACCCCCAGTACCCAGAACAGAAGCTATCACTGAATAGAGCTTAACAATAAATATTTGTTAGATGAACAGAATGAAGGAAGGAAGCATCCCTCTTTTGTTCTCTCTTATAGTCCATCTCTACCCTCTTTTTGCTCCCTGTTTGCTCCCTCACTTAAGTCTAGTTCCTATGATCAAAACCCTATTGTCAGGTAAAAGCTATCAGTCATTAATATTTTAGTAGCCTTTAAGCCACGGTTTGGAGTGTTTGAAATTGCTGTTTTACCTCTAAAAAAAAAACCTCTGGCCCCTTTGCAGGCCCAGTCTCAGTCAGCAATGGAAGGCCTTTGTGGCCAGGCCCTATCCATCCTCCTCTCCATGCACATGGACAAGCTTTGAATTCTTGAAAAGAAAAGCAAACTGTTCACAGGAACAGCTCCCTTCCCCCATGACCTCCAGATTCTCTCCTGTGGCTCTCCGTAACTTTCACACGGTTGTAAAATAATCTAAAACCCTATTTTCCTGCTGTCTCTATCTTCCTTTCTCAGCTGTCAAAACCTGGAAGACATGCTGCTTTTGCGTATTTAGGCTCAGCTGTACTGCTCAAAAAATGTCACGCCGCTTGTTTCCACACCTCACTCAGTGAAGCCAAAGCACCTCACTTTGAGTTAACCAGGAGCCCATCCTCATGCTATCACACACTAGGGGGTGCTGTTGCTATATCCAGACCCAAGGAACTTGGCGCCATGGAGGAAAAGGAAGTGACAGAGCTGTCAGGGTCCTGGGAGACATTTCTAGCTGGGCCTCTGTGCATAATCCCGCTGCAGTTTCTCAGAATCAAAGACCATTACTCCTCATCAAGCTACACAATTCCAGGGTGAGGCTTCCATGCGGTACAATGAAACAGGAGGCCTGAAGATCTCCCAACTAAAGGTTTTACTGTAGGACACATTTAGGTACACAGGCTCACATAACACTATTTACAATGACTGCTAGATGTGAATAATTAATTCTCACTCACCGCTAGAGAAGAAAATTCTGTTTAGACAACCACGTGGCAAACACTGTCAGGCAGAATTAGATGTATCAAAGGCAACCAGAACACCCGGGAAACACTTGAGTTTATCCCTGCTTTTCACAATTATCTTTCCTGGTATGTGATGTCTAAGACTTTGGGAATGAAAGCTTCATACACAAACAAATGAATATCAGCCTCTCTCAGCCCCCAGCTTGGCGACGGCACAAAGCTTGCAGCCTGCCAGAGAAACCTCTCTGGCCTTGGTTAACTCTTTGCTTGAATAACTGGAGGAACTGCACTGCAGGAAGAGCTCTCTCACACAGCAGAAGGCTTTTCAAACTTCTGTACAAGTCAGCATACAAAGAAAGTATTTCTTTTTCTTGGATTTGTGCATTTTTTTAAAGATAAGTTGAAAAAACTGTGTATTTTTTTTAAAGGTCTCTAAATGAAACTCTCACCTAACAGTGTGAACATTAAACATTCCCACACAGGGAAGAATGGATCCGCACCAAGGGAAATAACTCTGGTATTAATCCAAGAAGAAACAATACGGCTCACCCTCCCCCCCACCACAAACTAGGGTTTCACACCCTTTGTTGCTGTGATTTGGGCACTCCACACAAATGCTAATGAGCAACAACTCACTAATGCTAATGATCAGAACTCTCTTTGGCTTCAAAAGCAACCCAGCCAAGCTATAAATCCAAGCTAGAATCCCCAAGTGGTTCAAAAGGTTCTCAGCCAGTCAGAGGTGCCATTTTAGGGCAAATCTTACACAGAACTGTTTCCTTTTGCTCTGAATTCCACCCCTAAAAAGGACACAATCCCTACTACAGGTGCACCAAACTTTTAGATGAAATGCAAGGAATTTCCAGTCCCAGGTTTTTGCAATAAGTAGCCTAATATTTCCATATAAAGATCTAAAGACAAGGATAAATATATCATACTTAATAGAGTGTTGTGGAAACTTCTAAGAAAGTGGCTCTTAACCTAATTTCTGCCCTCACATACCCAAAAGATACACTCCCGTTAGTTACCATGGCTGACTACTGCAGGGAGCAGATCAGAATGAGGAGGCTAGAGGGTGTGATACGGGATATAGTTTGAAAAAGGCTCACTCTGAAAAAGTGACACTAAGAGCCACCCACAGGCACTCTGCTTAACCTCACTGGAAATCACTTAGGTTAAATAGTCATAAGGCAAAGACAGAACACAGGTGAGCATCACCAATATATTCATGATTTAAGGTCCTGAAAAACAATGGGTATTTCCAGCCTACCCTGAAGTTTTATTCTTCAAAATGAAAAACACAAAGACAGAGCCTTGTATCTGCTGCTATCCAAAAACCTTCATATGCAAAACACTAATTGGTTTGAAAAGTAATAGCAGAAAGCAAGTTTTAATTTAACATTACCAATTTGAAATTTGTTTTACTGTCATTTCTGTGATTTCCTAACCCAAATAATGAAAATGAAATCTTGCTTCCTTAGTACATTCAGCAGAGATTTCAACCACGTTTGCCCATGAGATTTACCAGAAAAGATTAAACTATCCTTGCCACAACCTCAATGGATTGTCATTCTTAATTGGCTAGGGGTAGGTCCTAAGCACAGTACTTTAAACTTCTCAGGTGTACAGCCAGGTTGAGTACCACTGAAGTGGAGTATCCAGGCCCACCCCCCAAATGTAATTAATTGCCTTCTTTGAACTTCCCCATATCTGAATTTTATTTTGCAAAATTAAATTAATCAAGAGTTCTCCCACCAGAATAGAGTAAAAATAAGACTGTATTCATAAAGAACTTTGAGGTAATAAAAAAAGGAAGTGGGTACTTTTATCTTGACATTTAAAACCAATTACTGATGCTGCTAACAATGAAGCCACAAGATGTTGATGAGATGGTGAGATAATATAGCAAGTATGTAGCAAATCTGTAATTCTGAGGTAAAAATGTTACATCTCCCTACCAAAGAATTTATTGCAATGCAGAATTTAGCATTAAATTCAAACAAAGATGCTGTAGAGGGACAGAGAGAAGAAAAAGCTGTGAGCAGCCTATATTATGAAAAGTCCAAACTTAGATCCAGATGATGCTGGAGGAGAAGTCCAAACCCTCAGTCCCATGCTGTGAGCACCACAAAGCCATCTGAGGAAGAAGCCAGCAATGCCAAGGACATCCTGCCTGCCTCTCCTTTGCTCTTTTTTCCCCTCCCACACGTTTCTTCCAGGCCAGTGGACCGAGGGGAGTCCCTGAATGGAACCACTCAGACCCTCTCTTTTCTGAACAGTACAGAGCAGTCAGCCTTTCACTGGAGGAAGAAGTTAAGGGGAGATAGACCTCCTTAAGGCCTAAACCATCACTGAGCACCAAAAAAGGTCTTCGGAGTGAGAATCAATAGACTAAACCCTAGAAATTAGGACTCTCAAAGTCCCAACTTGGCTTCAGAAGAAGAGTCCAAGTGGCACCTCTCAGATAAATAAGCTCAGAACTGGCAGATTTCACTTTCTCAGAAAACAAGAATTACAGATCTGTTGGGCGGGCAGAGGATGGGGCATCTCCACTCACCCACACCTGTGTCATCACCATGACAATAACACAGCTGACTACATAAGGACAAAACACACACAAAAAAAACTTTACATAATCAAAGATATGCAGGAAGGTGACATGCAGGGACCTGTGTTGGAATTTCCATTCAGGCAAAAGTCTCTAGCTCCTTCCAAATGTATTTTTAATGACCTAATTTGGTCAGGATTTTAGTGATGACAGCTTAGCAACAAGCACAAAGTAGCTTCCCTGTCCTTTCCTGCAATGCACCCACAATTCCCATTTCAACTCTTCTCTCAATCCTTCCCAGTCAGGGCAAGCCCCAGGTTTCCAGTTATCCTAAATGGGGCCCAGGCCACCGCAATGACTCTTCATGTAGTCACCTCAAATTTGCTTCTGGAAGACTGAAACAGGCTTCTAATAGCCACCAATTCTCAGACATGTACTGTGTTCTAGATTCTTATCTCAATTTTGTCTTCACAACAATTTATAAGGCAGGTATATTACTCCTATTTCACAGATAAGGAAACTGGAGCACAGAAAAACTGAATAACTTCTGTCCAAGGTCACATGATTAGCAAGCAGCAGAGCAGTCTTTGAACTCAGGTTTGTCTAATCCTAACTCAAGTTCTTTAAAATAAGAATGGTAGATTCTTATATAGTGCCATGAGTCAAGCAATGATCTAAATACTCTTCAAATCTAACTTTAATCTTCACAAAAACCCTAGGAGAGAAGTACTATATTTGCCACTATCTTTATGCAGACAAGAAAACAGAAACAGAGATTCAACAACTCTTTTTAAAGTTTCAAAGCTCATACTCGGCAGCACCAGGATTCAAACCCAGGCAGGCTAGTTCCAGCATCGAAGCCTTAACCATGGCACATACTGCCCTCTTTTATCCCTGTAACTTAGTTCCTTCTGTATTCATTCATTCAAATATTGCTTAGGCCCTTCTATGCAGTTGATGTCTTACCGGATATTGTGGAAAGATATCTGGTATTTGGTGAATTCCTTTCTTCAGAGAACAGCAATTTAGATGGGCAAAATCAGCAAAACAACATCAAGAAAGAAGGGAGTTACCAGAATGTGAACTCAGGAAATGTGTGATTGGGGCAGCAGGAGGACCACTGAGACAGGTAGGAGGACCTCACTGAGTGCTGAAAGTGAGCTGAATTTGGAGAGGTGGAGAGAATGGTCCAGGCAGGGGGAATAATGTGAGCAAAGGTAAAAGTGAAGAGGAGGACTGGGGATGGAGGGAGGTAACCACCCCCATGTCAGACTCTATATTGCTGTTTTATGTGTTATTTAATCCTCATACAGACCTATAAAGAAAACATTTTCACTTAACAGAAAAAGAAAATAAAGTGCAGAAAGTCCAACAACTTACTCATGATCACACAACAACTAAAGGGAAGAGCTAGTTTCGTCCACCTCCAACATCCTTCTCTAAACGGGGAGCCTCTTTATAGGTCAGCACAAACTGAGGAGGCCAAGGATTTCAGCAAAGCACTGCGGAGCCAAGCAGATTCTAACCTTTCTGATTTCTAGACCCTTTAGAGCAAATGGGGTTCTTTGTCTTCTCCCATCCCCCAAGGTATGTGCATTTTCAACTTAAAAGCGTCTTCCTGTGGTGTTCCCACTCCAAAAAAGCTCCCTCTCTGCAAACTGACATATCGTGACTTGCCTTGTCCAAATATAGAGCAGTCCTTTTGAGCCAGTTTAGCTTGCCAGGAAAGGGCCCCACTGAGGACAAACTCTCTGCTGGTGGGGACAGCTGGTGGGGACATAGGCTAGGCCTGGGGGACCTCAAGGATTCCCTGATCCAGACCCTTCTGTAAGGAGGAAAAGCAGAGGCACAGAAAGGGAGGGGAGTGAGTCACCAAAGGCATTCCCTCATTCCACCAAAAAAAAAAAATCTGCACTCCATAAAAGTGCTTTGGCAAGCAGAGGTCTGAAATTCCTGCAACAGCTTGGGGAGGAGGTAACTAAGGATCTGCCTTCTCACATAGTCTCTCTTTAGACTCCAGTGCTGCTAAGACTAAAAAGAGCAAATCTGTTTTCTTAGCAAGGTTCAAGCTTGACTCAAATTTTGTGTTGTTAGGAAGGGAGTGGAGGTGGAAGGGCATCTAAATGTGAATCATCAGCTCTTAATCAGCAACCTGGGGAGTGGGATGTTCTGTGAAAGTGTACCTTCTCGAGACCTTGGATTGGTTCTCTTCTTTCTGCAAGGAAAGCAGGCCATGATGTTACAGCACCCACTTATAGCCTCTTATAGCATGCCTTTTACAGCACCCACTGTCTAGAACAGGAATACAGGTGTCATGATGCTTCTGCCAGTGTACCCTTAGGTGGCGCTCTAAACAGACTTGAAGTTAACAGACCCGACCACAGCAAAGGAGAATCTGCTGCCCAAAGAGTAAAAGCAGCACCGATTATGTCACTGTCAGAAGGTTTAAAACGTATATCAAGATCACTACTCATCAAACTTTCCCTCTGGGAACAGATATAGACCATTGCTCTTTCTAAGGCCAAAGGACTGTATGTTACCTTCCATTAATGTTTCCTGTCACTCTTCAGTTCCATTTCCACCAATCATCACATTAGACCATAGCCAAAAGATAATAACGTTTTTAAAAGTGTACTTACCTTAATGTGTTCAGAGTATTTACAGGTCAGTTTCCTGCTGGCTACTTTTAGTGCTGTTGTACAGTGTGTGATGAGGATTTCTCTTTCTCTTTAGCATTAGGTAAAATCCTCAGAGGGAGTAGGACCTAGATATGTGTAAATAAAATAGACCAATGACCTTAGACTATATCATTGACACAGTAGTGGTTGGATATGCACTTTTTTTTTCTCATCTAGGGTTTGTTAACCAAAAGTAATTTGAAATATTTGGGAACCTAGAGACTGGATGACTTAAAGGTAAGGAAGTTGGGCCATTCCCTCTCTCTTTAAATTCCTTTTCCCCCTATGGACATCTCTCTATGTTTGCCCCCTACCTCTCTGACCACTCATGGTTAGGCTGCTTTATGTGGCCCCCTCTCTGCCAAGCCCTAAATGTTGGTATTTCCTTACAAACTTATCTACTCCCATATCTACATCACATATTCCCAAATCTGTACTTCAACTGTTATCTCTTTTCAGAACTTCAGATCCATTCATGAAACTGCCAACATCTCTGTGATGTCCTACAAGTTCCTCAAACTCAACATGTAGAAAGCTGAACTCACCACTTTCTCTCTCTACCACCTCCTCAGACCCATTTCTCCTTTTCTATTCTCTGTCTGGTAGATGGTACCATCTTCTATCACTGTCCATATCAGAGACTTGGGAGTCATCCTTCACCCTTTGCTCCTCCTCACCTAAGGCCCCTCACATTCAATCAGTGTCAAGCACTGTCATTACCCTCTCTTGAATCCATTCAATTTTCTCCACTCTCACTGCCACTAGCCTAGTTCAGGTAAAAATCATTATTTCCCAAATTTGAGATAAGTCTCCCAACTGGTTTTCCTGCCCCCTTCTTGAGCTTTTACAATCTATTCTTTATGTTGCACTCAGTGATCTTTCTAATGTGTGTATCTAAGTATGTCAAACGCTTTGCTAAAAATCTTTCTGTAGCTCCACTCTGCTTTTAAGACGAAGTCCAAATGCCTTAACCAGCTGAAGAGAACCTGCATAACTTGGTCTCCACATATCTCTCCAGCCTCATCTCTCACCAGAATTCCTTCACATTTCATGTTCCAGCCCCACAGAATCTCTTTCACATCTTCAAGTCTGCTGCTCTCTTGCCTCCTGGCCTTCCTAGAATCGAGAATTGTACAGAGAAAAGGGAGTGAAAAATACCCAAATCAGGGCTTTTCATCAACTTCCTCCTCATCTTCAGAAAACTCAATCCGATTAAATGAATATTTATTAAGTGCCCACCAAGGGTAAAATACTACCCTTGACAGTGGTAAAGACACTTAATAAGTAATACATAATCCATCCTATGGGACTTGCAATCTCATTGTTTCTCTTAACCCTGAGTTTAAAACTTCAAGTTCCTGAAATGTAGTTCCTTTCCGCAAACTTAAGTTCAAATCGTGCTAAGAAACCATCTGTTCCTGACACAACTGGCTTGTGCCTATATAATCACTTTTACCAGAATATTTCACCCCGTTCCCCACCAATTCAGGGCCTGCATATCATCTCCCAATCTCTACACTTCAAAGAAGCACCAACTAGCTGTTTATGCCTAGATTAGAAAATCCTAAGTTTCTGCTGGCTTTTTCAGCTGTTGTTTATGGCACTCCAATTGGCACCAATCACCAGGGATTCCCAGGAGCCTGAAACCCAGCTTTTAGTAGTTGTGTGTGGTGTTGTATCAGTCAGGGCTGGACAGGATTTTTAAGCTGAAAATACTGGGGCTCAGGAAAGGGGTAGAGAGAAAAGCCATCCTGAAGAAATTTAATAGACAGCATTTCTAGATTGCCCCCGACCACACACAGAGCAAAATGATGCAGCTAGGCAAAGAACACCTATCTTGAATCAAAAGACTATATTCTATGTTTCTGCTGAGTTAGAAATGCGATTTTGATGATGGCGAATCACAATCTTAGTGATAGTTTTCCTTCTTCTTGGTAGGTAGATGACTAAAGGGCTTAGTATTACCAGAATTTCAAAAAGGCATCCCCTCTGGGCAAACAAATGAACAAAAAGTCACCCCTTCCTCCTGACTGACTGGAGGCAGGCTTCGGGCAGGGCATGCACTGCACGTCCATGCGTGATTGGCCCTGGATGACACCTCTCTGCCTTCCAAATTCACGGCTGTCATTACATAAATGGGAGATACTATCTCAGCTTTCTCACTAACCAGCCCTAAACAAGAGGGGTCTACTTTCAGCACAGAGAAAGTTACTACAATACATTTTCCATACTTCTCTACTTGTAAATGCATGTGAAGATTCCATTTAGTGTCTTAAGCTTTCATTATTTGTTCATAATGGCCAATCCTGACCCACTCCCACCCTCTCAATGAGGCAGAAATTTGGATTGTTCTCAAATACAACACAAAGAGAATTTCTGGCAACAAGAGTTTTACCCAGAGGTGGTGATGAAGCATAACTATCCTTGGCTGACCAGAAGTCGAGTGACTATTAACAGACAGAAGCAACATGAAAGTGTCAAACAGGATAGGGAGCATGCTGCAGCTGGGTTGAAACAGTCAGTAATTAGAAGCAGAATGTACAGAACCAAGTGGTCATTTGTCCTATGTCTTATTCCCTTTGGTTTTTTAGCCTGGATCAATTTCTGTCTAGTTCGAGGTGGGGCATACACTAGCCTAACTTGTTTGGGGAGCCAACCAAGGATTCCGGATGCTCCTTTTAAGGCAGTCCTGGGCCTTAGTTTACCTGAGTTCCTAGATCTAAAACAGGAACGTCCTTCCATCTATTGCAAAGTAAATTTGTGAGTGTTAACGTCAGATAGCAACAGCTGTAAGCGGGAGAGTCAAAAGACTGGATGCAACATCGATCTCACATTTCATCTGTATCCCTAGATATCTGAAGATTCTGCATCTGGAGTAGCAAAACATCCCCTAGAGGGTTGCACATGGAGTGATTTTCATATTTTCCACACCTCTGGCCTGGCTTTATTATTCAAAGGATATTAACCCCTGCATTCCATCTAACAGTAACTCTTTCAGTCTAGAGGAAACATCAAACAAAGGAATTACTGAATTACAGGCTAAAAGTATTTATGGAGTTTGGAAACATTTATCAATTACCTTCTCTAGGAAAAACAGTGGATTTAGCACTAGAGTGGTATAGGGTAAGGTGAAGAAGGGCTTGAAAGATGAGAGACAAGACGCCTCCACTCACAGGACCTTAAAAATGGGGAAAACTAATACAAATACAAAATAAATAATACAAAAGAGAGACAGTGCCCAAGTGTCTGGGGTTGTGCTTGCTCTAAGAACACCAAACCAAATTTGGAAGCTGCCATAATATCAACAGCGTTTAAATATTTTTCATTCCTCCAGAGTAAAATCTTATCATACCTGCCAAGGAGAGAAACTACAATAAACAGAACTATACTCTTTGGGGAAGATTTGTCTATATTCTTTTGCTATTCCCAGGACGGAGGCCCTGAGGCCTATTTTCAAGTTGAGTTGGTTTTGATGTGTATGAATGATTTGGTCAGTAAGATAGTAAAATAGCCAAAGAGATCAAAAGGATTAGAAAGGCCCACTGAGACAAGATTATGATCCATCCACCAGCAGATATCGGGTTCTGCAGCACGGCGAGGGCATGGATCTACTGATCCAAGTGGATGCCACCACAACTGTGTGCCCCAAGGGTCCTTTACACCCTGGGGAGACAGTAATTGCAATCCTAACAGGAAGAGCTGTGAAACCAATGGCAAAGCTCCCTAGTCCCCTGCTCTAAAAGCCATCAAAATTGGAGCCTTTGCTGATAAGAGACGTGGAGCATTAGAGGAAGTAACTCAGGATACTGAAAATTCTCAGTCAGATCCACTTGAGCTTGATTGTAATTCTTGGCTCCAGGCCTATTTCTGTAAGACATCAAACACAGAAAGAAAAAAAAAAAAGTCTGAGAAAAAAACACAGCTTATTCCATTTGGAGGCTAGAGAATGAGACATGTAACAGATGGAATGGGAAAGGGCAAAGGGCGTAATAAGATTCGCTACAGGATTAAGCATTCATTTGATTAAAACCAGCATATGCAGGGCAGAGGCAGAAGAAAATCACAGCGCTCTGACTCATCTTGCTTCAGGGTGTGTAGCCACTACCAGGCCAGAGAGACCAGGTGGGAGTCATGCACACGAGACCTGCTAAGAAGCATCATAATTGGCTAACTGGACTGTGAAGGTTTCGCCTTGATCTTTTATGTCATGAGAAGTCTCGGCCACAGAGAGAACAACTTATCTGCTGTGGAAACAGAAGAGTTCAGCTTTGTGTCCTCAGCACCAAGCACAAGGCGGGACACATCAGTGCTTCGTAACCGTGCTCTGAATGAGAGAAAGTCTAAACTCTCAGTTATGTCCAGGAGGTCTGGAGGGGATCTAGGTATGGTCTGTAACTATCTGTCCAGATTTGCGGACACAGATCTGACAGTCACAGATTACACCTACTGTATCCACATAATCAGTAATGGCCCCTTTCACTAGCAAAAGACAGTTTTCAGTTCGGACAGCAAATTATATTTTACCTTAGGTACACAGTTGATCATAAAACCAATGTTTTCCACTGATTAGATGATCTAATATACATGGGACCCTTAATTTTTTCCACCAAATCACTCTTCAGTCCTTGCAGAATCTGTCTTTGGTTGACTTCGCGTGGCCCTTTTCTCTCTGGTCTCCCTTCTTATTTCTTCACCCAAGTCTACATTATTTCTCCCATCTCTGTTTTTCCCTCAAGAGTCTGGGATTTACCCCTGGTATGGTGGGGAGATGAGTCAGCTTCTCTGTGTCTTGTGAGTCTTGATTATTTTAAGTCCGTCAAGAGTCTTGGAAGAATATCACTTCTAACATCCTTCCTTACTAATATTCACCACCTTTCATAGCGTGACTTCAATATATTTTTGTGCTAATAAAGTCTCTATTTTTTTCTGACTTTCCAAAGACCCTTCTCAAGGATGAGTGATAAAAAAGAGAATGAAAAAAGGAAGCAAGGGAGGAGAAAATCCTATTTTGCTACAAACGGATAAATGAACAAAAAGCTTGAGTGAGGTCCTACATATGGGCAAGAAGATGGACATTTAGTCCTGTGAATTTCTCTTACCTACCAAAAAGAAAGGGCTGAATTACATGCTTGCTTTTTAAGCAAGGAGTCAGATTTGTTCCTGGACTTCTATTTCCATTTACTTAGCTTAGCATTCACACCAGCAGAATTCAAGAACAAATTCTATTTTGTTCAAGATAAATCATCATTCACTCCAGGAAGTCCCAAACCATCACAAAAACAAAGAGAAGTAGGAAGAAAAAGGAATGTTAGTTAAGAATTAGACACATTAATGAGTTTAGGATTTTAATTTTTTTTGTAAAATTTTTTCAACCTTTCTCTGAGACCATGAGTGGGAGTTTATTATCTGGTGTATAAGCTTTTTATGAGCTCCTGGCATAACTGCTAATAAGGAAATAACAGCAGTTCTATAGTCTCTGTCTTCATAAAAAGAAGCAAGAGACTCATTTGAACATATCAGACTGAATTAGGAGCCTTAAAAAATAAATTAACTCTAAATAACAGGATATAAAGTTACAGTCTGAAGACATGGATTAGACTCCTGTTCTATCCATTCCTAGCTGCATGGCCTTGGACAAATCTCTTGGGGCCTCAGTTTCTCATCTGCACAATGAGGGGCTTGTTTGCGAAAGCTCCATCCATCGCTCAAACTCTCTGAACCTGTGATGTAATCATTTAGTCAGAGAGAATTTCTTTCTCCCATCAGCCTCACATGAAGGGCATTACATGTTCACCTCCATCTCCTACTTTTGTATCCCACTAGTTATCTTCTAACACCCCTAACAGAAGACCCTAGGATCTCCATGCTGCCTTACTGTGCCCATCTTTCCCTGAGTCAGATGCTCTGGGTTACATAACTTCATCAGGGTGATTTCCAGTAAATGAAAACTGTCTCTGCTCACAGTGCCTGGCTGTGCCTTGGCTATGAGATCTCTTAGTTCAGCAAAACATCTCAGATCACAGTGTCCTTCTGTCTTTAGCTGGAAAATAGAGTTTGAATAACCAAGTCTGCTACAAATTGGTCAGCTCAGGTCCACCACTGAGAAATCAATTGCTCAGCCTTTCATGTCTCTCCTGAGACAGTGTATGTTCAGTGGATTCAACATTACAACAATTTCAATCCCCGCTCCTCCTTGGCAAGGAATGTTATTTCATTACACCTGCCTAGAAAGGTACCAACATTCCCTGACTTGCTATTGACATTCGTTGATTCAAACCTAACTCCCAGACATGTATGTTTATTAAAAAGAGCCTAAATAAAGTATGTGTTACTCATTTTCCCCAGTGAGCTATTTTGTAGAATCTTTGTGAAGCAACCCTTGTCAATATGGCTTAAAAATAGTGGTCATAACTCACTAACACCCTCAGTTCCTATGAGATGGAAACACCTTTACATAGTGTGACCCAGAGATCTTAAACCCCACTTGGAAATTTTCAGAAAGTTCTTTTACAACTACTTCATGGAATTGCAGGGACCATGAAATGAGATGATGCAAATGAAGGGCATAAAACCCAGCACATTACTGGAACTCTATTTTTTTACAGCGGGTGAGAAAGATGCCTTAGAGGAGGCAGCATTGAAGAAGTCTCTCTCCTGATGATGCTAGGAAAGACTTCTGTGAGTACACGGTAAAATGGTAGGGGTAGGACAAAAGGAATGAATGTATAAGCAGATAGAAATGTGAAACAAATGAGAAATAAACCATGAGCACAATGTGGGAAAGTTCTCCCAGACTCTGCCTTCTCAGCATCCTAAATGGCCACACTCATGGAAATCTGGTTTTCTGGTGGGTCTCAAGCTCCAACCTCTTTAGGGAGTCCATAATCTACCTACAAACTTCCCCTTCCTGTTCTCTGAATGCTGCCATCATAAAAACACATTCTCTGCTCCCTAGTTCTTATGTGCAATTCCTACATCTTGTCCATGGTACTAATGACATTCGTTTCTCTACATTTGATTTCTCTGGTCTGAGTAGAAACAGCCACCTAAGATTCTGTTTTACAGATAATTTGATAAATCCCATGATGTTAGAACCCATGTCCATTTAATTCTCTAGGAATTGTATCAAATGTGTTCAATGGTCCATTTTCTTCATAGCAATCATGGAAGGCACCTATAGACTTTCAAACACTCTCAGTGCCTGGATGAAAACAGTGTCCCACACAAGGAAGAACAGTCCTGCTCTAACATCAATGCTGCCCTCTGGCCCCCTGAATTGGTAAACTCGCTCTAGCTTAGTAAAATGATTCCTAAAAGAAAAGTTCATCAAAAGCCTCCATAATTCAAAACCTTAGCTTTACTAGGCTGATCCTACACTCCTGAACCCTGAAAGATTCCTCATGGTCCCTGAATCCAATTCCCTTGTCCCTACTAACTGGGTTCAGAGACAGTGGCTGGCACAAGACAGTCTTGTGAAAGAGACTCCTAACCCAAATCTACCAACCACAACATGAAACCCTTGGATTGAACTTGTTCCCAGTCTCTTTTCTTTGATTTTCTTTCTCTAGCTTCCTCTGTGCTTTTCGTAATTACTGCTTTTCTTCTTATAAATGAACCTCTCCTTCCTTCCGTCATCTCCTAAACCTCCCTGAAGGACTTCTCTGGCAAGTTCTGGCAATTATAAAAAGTAGCAACAATGCTGTAGACCAGTCCAAAAAAAACAAAAACAAGAAACAAACTAAAGGAAGTATGCTTTTGGTTCTGGAAACCACATGCTTCTATGCTATCTTAGGTACTAGCACAGAAGAGTCCCTTAAAAAGGAGTCAGGCTATAATATTACTTAATATTGAGTACCTCAGCAGCTCAGCAAGGTGATGCTTATCATGACTTTCCTTGTACCAAGGTCTAGGTTTCCAGCAACTTCTTTTCTGGGCCAACTTCTAATAATTTTACTGCACATCTGGGGTGGGGGAGGGCAGGATGCTGAGGGAGGCAGCAATTAGATCCAGGTCCCAGGTGTCAGTGGCACTATGCACAAAAAGCTGGCTCCTGGAGGGAACAAAAGCCAGGAACTACTCTGGCCACTTGGCAGTTTGGGGGTGTCACTAGCTGGAGAAAATGTCTGAGGTCCAACTCAGATAAAAGGGGAAGCTGGTACCTTACCTGCCAGCTCTATACTGAAGTAAGAAAAGCCCAGCCTCTGAAGCTTCTTCCAGCAGCCATTTGGGTGCCACAACAACTTGATGCCAGGCCCTAACCTCCCCTTCACCATACCCCAGGAGGAAAGTACCCCAACTTTCCTACTAGGTTGGGGTTCAGCAATACTCTGTCTATAAGGGTGACAAACAATTATAGCCTGACCATCTTATCTGAGGTGACAACAAGAAACCTAGAGAGAGGCTGTAGATTGTATGGCCACCACAATTTAACTAACATCTTTGTGTAAATGAGAAGGCCCTCACTCTGAGTGGATAAAGCCCATGGGTGCACAGCTTGGGTAAAACATGGGCATGATTTCAGCCCCCAGCACGTCCTGTTCTCAGGAACAGTGCACAACACAGAGCCACACAGAGCTGCCCCATTCCATAGCTCAGCATTTAGAAATAATTAGGTTCAAGACAGGTGTCATGTTTGGGTCAGCCCAAATCGAAGGCAGCCTTCTCGCACCCCTCCACATGTCAGGGCATCGTCTGTGCCAGGCTAGCTGAGGACAGAGGTGTTAGGAGGAGGAAGGGTGGCAGGAACATGGTGGCCCTGCTAAGACACACTCAAGCCAGCCATGTCCTAACCTCATTTTGACACAGTCACTGAGCCCCAACCCACTCCCGACATCAGGCTCACTGACCACCATCTGTCTCTGAGGAAAATTATCAGAAACAACTCATGTTTGCTCACTCTAAGTGCATTTGGGAATCTAATGATGATGTGTAGTACAAAAAATGGGCCAAACAGTATGCTCACCAATGAAGGAATCAAAAGGAACAGGGGGAAGCTCTCAAATTAGGGTGACTTGGTTCCTAGAAGAGGAAGAATGCCCTTCTCTCTCACCACTGCTCCAAACATAAAGTAACAGATAAAATATAAAGACGGTATTAAAAACATGGGCTCTAAAGCAAGATAATGATCTCCTTAAACCCTACAGATTCCAGCTCTTCAGAATTCACGGCGACCAGACATGCTCCACATCCTGAGCCAGATGCATGTGGGAAATTAGGATGGGAACACCTAATTTCCCTGGCCCACCATGACAGGAAAGCTACTTACTGCAGCTGCAGCTGCCTGAGGTTAAGCCTCCTCCTGTGAAGCTGCAAACCTAGGGAGACAGGAGGAAACCAGTACAGTCAAGCTGACCTGAGCACGGCTGTGCATGAATTCAAGGACTGGACCTGTGACCTATTTAGTAGCACCCAGGGTAGGACTCTCCCAAAACCCATGTAATACCTGGTTCTGAACTGGGGTCCCAGTGGGGTTGGGATAGAGACAACTATTCAGGGAGCTTTGTCTTAGTATATTCAGTTCAATGAAATATACAACTGTTCAGGACAGAAAGTAGTTTTTAAAGTGTTCAAAACAGTCATAAGTTATATATTGACTTAAAATTCTGGCCAAATAATTTTAGGGAAATTTTACCAATAAACAACCTATTAAAAGGTACTCCTTCTAAAACTTCAAGGTCAAAGTTCATTGAGCAAGAGAAATTCAATTTAATCTAAGGAAACCACCCAAATGACATTTAACTCTGTGATAAAACAGATGAATATTAAGTCCTCATCCAATCAGTCCATCAGTCCACTTGGTTTCCTCTCGAGCTTTTGCCTATAGGAAGGGATTTATAATAATGTAGTCAGTATATCAAAATTCTCCTTTAACAAAGAAGCTCTAAGTCCATGAAAGTTTGTAATGAATATACTCGCAGGCAAGAGTAAAGAAATTATGTCTAAATAATGGACTGAGGCACTAGTTCAGAAACCAAAAATACATAAATTTGGAGTAATGAGGGAATGTAATTGATAGAAAACATAAAATACTAGGGAGAGAAGTTCAGTTCCAACATGGGAGATGGAGAATCACTACTTATTCTTGAGTAGGTGACACGGTGAAAACATGAAAGGATTAGAGCAGAAAAAGAGAAACTAGAACACTTGGATGGTCCAAGTGTGAGTTGGTAAGGGTGGAGTTTTAGAGGGGTGGCCCTAAGAAGAGATGTAATGAGAAGGGAGGAGGAGCCAACGAGACTGGAGACGAGGGGAAAAAAGAGGGAAGGAGGAGGTGAGAGAAGGAAAAGAGGGGAACATGTAAGAACAAAGACTACATGGATTCCATTTACAAAACTTTGGTCCATGATGACAGGTAAGAGAAACCTGTATCTGTTTGTAGAGGTTAGTTTCAGGCTTATGAAATTTAAGATAAAAGCTAAAAATCAGGCCAGCATTTGGAGAATACAGTGATTCCCAATGAGTAGTCCTTAGAGCCCTACATCAGAATCCCCAGGGTGCCTATTAAAATGCAGATTCCAGGGCTCCTCTCTAGGCCTTCTGAATCATAATCCCAGGGATCTGGATTAAAGGGATTTAGAGGAGGGGGCACTGAGCACACTGGAGTGTGTCCCCCACTGGACCAGAGGTAAGATATGCACACTCTGTAGACCAAACTCCAAGTGGCTGAGCTTACCTAAAGTTATTGAAGAAGAAGCAGGATTTAAGCACTAAAGCTTGGAGGGGAGAGGTCTCAACATTACAGGTCACAGACAAAGAGGAGCCAATGAAGGAGACAGAAAGAAAGGAGTTTGTGAGCTTAGTAGGAACCAGAATTATACATTATCACAAGGACGGTGTCACAAGGTGGTAACACAAGGAGGGATTTTGTGGAGAAAGCTCTACTAGGTACTTGGATGAGGTTTTTTTCTTCTGAAGTCCTGGATAATTACACTGTGATTCTTATAGCTGACCAAGAATACAACTTGAGCCTCCTGATAAGAAAAATCAGTAAGCTAAAGGTAGGTACAAAGTAGATATAGGTAGTACCACTTTTAAGTCTTAACTTCTCCAGAGTAAGAACAGATCTTAAGTCCCTCATTTTCATCATGTTTTTAACAATAGCTTTTGGGTTTAAAAAAATGATTAGGAAATGTTTAAACAGGTGTCTAATATTTTAAGCTTTGGAAGAAAAAAGGTGATTGGCCCCAAGTGAGCTTTTCCTCTCAGTTACATTGTTTCCTTTCCAGTGTTTTTAAACGGTTCTAGTTTCCAAGGTAACAGCCAATGGATACTGGCTGGTATTCCTCCCAGTTTAAGTGTCATTAGCAGGTGCTGTTCAGGATGTAGTGAAGGAAAGCCTCTGATCCAAATACCCAAATGATTTCAAATCAATGAGTAAAAATATTCAATCACTGCAAACCTTAAAGCTGAAAAAGCTTCTCAAGGCAACAACAGCAATTTACACAGCTGCAGAGCTTTGTGATGCACAAGGCATTTTCCCAACTATTTATCACAGACTGTTCTGTCAGCCCTTAGAGGAAAGCAAGGGAGACATTATTTTCCCCTTTCACAGGAAGGTGTGTATCCAAGGGTTGGGGCTGGGATTTGAACTCTGACCATCAGACCCAGAGATCTTTTTACAATACAGGAAGCACACAGTTAATTAAAAGTTTTTTCTCCCGTTAGTAGTAAACCTGAGAGGAATATTTGATTGATACATGTTTTATTTGCAATTTACATTATCAATTACAATCAGGGCAGTCTCAGTTTTTCTGGTGAACTTGAAGCCTAAATTTCCTGGGAAAACAAAAACCTTCAGCTGTGTGAATGAACAGGTGGGTGAAAGTGAAACCATAGTATAGATAAGGAGATGTGAAATGTAAATGCCTTATGCAGCTTGGGTGTTGGTTTAAGAACCAAATTCCTACTCACCTTACGATCCAAGGACATTTAGAATCACTCCTAGAAGCAGTGAGGCTGGCCTAAAAGTCCATCTTATGTTAGGGCCTGAATGGCCTCCTGAAGGAATGAATGGAGGCTCATAATTGGGGTATAGTGTGAGG
Source organism: Vicugna pacos (assembly GCF_048564905.1). Taxonomy (NCBI): domain Eukaryota; kingdom Metazoa; phylum Chordata; class Mammalia; order Artiodactyla; family Camelidae; genus Vicugna; species Vicugna pacos. Next base: position 39,702,698 of record NC_132992.1, on the reverse strand, counting down.
GGCCAGGGCCCAGCTGTCTGTCACTCAGATTCACACTCTGGAATGATTCAGAACTAAATCTTAGCTAGATTAGAGGTGGCTGACGTACAAAGAGCAAGTTAAAACAAAGAATTAGCTCACTAACGTCTCCATGAGACCCTAAGAACTCAAGGAACACTGAGGTGTGGCACCAGTTGTGCTGAAGGGCAGTGTGGGAGCACACTGGAGTATAGAAGTTATTTCTTTAACAGCCCCTATGTGAGCAGAAGCCATCCTTCCATGGGATAAATGGGATACAGTCATGGAAATCTTATCTTCTTACAGTTGTTGCAGCTTTTTTATTCATTAATTCATTCAGATCATATTTATTGAGGTCAGAATTTGTGACAGGTAGTTGGGATACAGCAGTGAACAAAACATGAAATCTTACTCTTTGGAAGTTTTATTCTAGTGGGAAAAGATAGAAAACAAACAAATTGTGTGATGGACACAGCTGCCATGGAAAAGACCAAAGCAGGATAAAGGGGATAGCTGCTTTGACCAAACATAAGTTGTGTTTCTATTTTATGTTTTTGTAAATCATGAAAAATCCATGTGTTACACCAGAAATTGACACAACGTTGGAAACTGACTATACTTCAATTAAAAAAATTCATTTGATTAATTTTAGTATTTGTGACAGTTGGAGAATCTTTCATCATGATAACGGGATCAATCCCTCAAGAAGACACAGAATCCCAAACGTGTACATATCTGACAACAACGTTTCCTTCAAAATATATGAAGCAAAAACTGTTGGAACTGAAAGGTCAAATAGAGAACTCCATAATTATAGCTAGAGATTTCAATAGTCCTCTCTCAATAATTGATGAAAGAAGTACAAAAAATCCGTAAGGATATGATTTCAACAACATCATCAACTAACTTGACTTACTTTTACAGAACACTCCAGCCAACAACTGCACATTTTTTTCTGTGCACATGGAACATTTACTAGCCATACCATATCATGGGCTATAAAGCAAGTCTTAGTAAATTTAAAACAACTGAAGTCATACCTCAAGGAAAGTAAATTAGAAAAAGAATACAAAGATACCTAGAAAATTCGAAAGTCCAAATATTTGGATACTAAATAATCCATGTGACAAAAAAAGGTAAAAAGGGAAGTAAACATTTTGAACTAAATGAAAATATAAACACAGCACATTAAAATTTGTGGGGGACAGCTAAAACAGCTAAAATTGCCTAGAGACAAATTTAAATGCTACTATTAGAAAAGAAGAAAGGTCTAAAATTGACGATCCAAATTTCCACTATAAGAAACCAGAGAAAGAAGAGCAAATTAAACCTAAAGTAAATAGAAGGAAGGAAATAAAGAGCAGAAATCAACATAGAAATGAACAAACAATAGGGAAAAAAATGAAACTGGTGGATTTTTTTGTAAAATACAGTAAAATTGAAAAAATTCTAGCCAGATCAGGAAAATAAGAGAGAAGATACAAATTAACAATATCAGGAATAAAAGAGGGGACCTCATTTCAGATACTAGAAAGATTAAAAGAAAAAAACTTCATGCTGCTGCTTTAGGACAAAACTATTCTTTTCCTGAAAATATAGAAGCACATACACAGAATTCTCTGAAACTATTGCTCCTCTGTGTAGTCTCAATCATTTATAATAATTATAACTTTTAACTGAAATAACTCCTATTTTGCATAGAAACTGGGGGGTAGATAATGTGAACTGTCACACTCAAGCATTTTATCAGACTAGCAGAGCTCACAAATGCACATAAACCGGGACTGTCAAGTTTTGAAAGATCTTTGGAGTTCTTTCTAGGTGGGACACTGAAGAGGTCCTAGGGAGTCAATGGGTGCAACATGAGGGAATAGGGAATGGCCATAAAAGGAAGCGGTCCGGTGGGGAACTTGGATGAGCTTCACCTGATGCACACACAGTATATCCAAGGGAAAAGAAAGGAGGTGAGAGAGGGGAGGAAGAAGGGTACTGACAAGCTTGAAGCAGATCTGTGAAGGAAGGCTGAGAGCTCACAGCAGAGAGAAACAGAGAAACGGAGAACAATTACATCAGAACCTTCAGAGGAGGGTTCTGGCAGATATTTTCAAAAGCTCTCATAGTGATTACAAACTTCAGGCCAGATTGATAACCTCTGTTCCTCAGCTGAAGTGCCCCAATTTCACACCAGGTAAACATTGTTACTGATGCTGTGGTTCTAAGTGACTCATCTGTTCCCTGCTCAAGAGGAATTTGGTAAGGATTTTGGTTGAGTTTCTTTTTAATTGGAGCAAAACTCCTAAAGAGGAAATAACTTGTGGGTTTTGCCAGTTTCAACTGTGTCACATCATTGAATGTTCCCATTCTGTGAATTAAAAAAAAAAAGTAGACTTTCCACTTATCAGTGTGTACTATCCTGCTGTTGCAGTCAAATGAGCAGAACTCAGAAATATGGTTGTAAAACAACCAGCTTGAAGTCTTTATTCTCATCTTTGTAAGCTACTGCAAAGAGTATGACCTAGTAATACTACAAGTGGTACAGTGGAAAAAGCAATGAATTTGGCCAGTGCCAGTACTGCCTAGGGAGATCACTACACACTTACCTCAGCCTCAGTTTCCTTCTCTGAAAAATGAGATTTTCCATTTCTTTGGATCTAAAATGCTGCAAAGATTGTAAGATGCACCATAGATTTATACACCACTAAGAAAACACAGATTGTTTTATTCCACTGGTAATATAAATGGTTAGAATTACTGTGGCAGCATTTATTGTTAATGGAGTCCAGATGTTCCAGAACATAAAAATAAAACTCATTTTTTTCTTGTTAAAAAATGGGATAAGCTGAGAAAAATCATTTAAATCAATCTCTCCTAAAATCAATTTATTAAAAATGAGACTGTTGAGATTCCTTCTCATATGAAATCTTAACTCAAGATACAAAAGACCATTTAACTAAAGAGCCACCTACCTCAAAATTTTCCCATATGACTTCCAAAAGATGTGTTAAAGAACACTCCCTCTGAGAAAGTGATTAGAGATTTACATTTACTTAACTGGTAATACGAGCAAGAATTGTTTTCGTCAAAATCTAAATATGGGATCGTAAATATTTTTCAGTTTGGCAGAAGCCAATGGTGTTTCAATGTTGCAAACGTGTGGCGTGAAAACATGAGCGTGATTACAAAAGCATAAGGTGAACAGGGTAAATGTGTTCAGTTGGTGAGGTATGCGCGGTAGATGGGAGGAGGGGCGGGATGGGAAAAAAGAAACAGGAGGAAAAGGCTAGCAGAACACAAGAATTTGAAAATTAAACATAGACAACTGTGTAACAGAAAGGAAAGAACAGAGTAAGGAAATACAAGACGTTAAATTTCAACGCCTCTGGCAATTGTCCTCCTGGATGAGGCTTTCAATAAATGTATAGCCTGACAGAAAACAATATTCAGAATATATCCAGAAAGCAAGCAGTCTTCATTCAAACAGAAGTGAGTGGGGAGAGCTATTTTTGTTACGCAATCGATTCAACACAAGAAAAGTATAGGTAAAGCACAGCAGACTGTGTGAGGGAGAACTCAGCGCGGCTCCAGAATAGCCTCTTAGCCGTGGGGAGGCAGAAACAGGACTTCAATTCAGCCTAAGTAAGAAAGGTAATTTGTTAGCGCGTGTAATCAAACTATGGAAAGGACTGAATGATCCAGAGACTGAGAGGACACTGACACTCTTCCTTCATTTCTTTTCCTGGTCTTGTTCTCTCAATTTGCTTCCTTGGGGAATAGAACTTGGACACCAAGGGTCTTGAATTTACATCCTTATAGCTCATGAGTCAAGGGTTAAAAACAAACCAACAAACCAGCCGCCAGACCCTCTACCTGGGCAACGTTCATCAGTGTATTCTAAAAATTATTAAGCTAAAGATGTATTGGGGGAGGGGGAGGGGGAGGGGGTCAGGCTGCTGATTTCACCTGAACCCACTATTTCAGCCTACATTACATGCCTCTAACTGAGACGCAATAGGAAGTACACGCCCTACCAGTGCGCCTCTAAACAAACTGAACCAGGATCTAATTATGGCACATTAGAGCTATCTATAAATTTTCAAGAAGCACGAAGGACAGAGAAACAGGTTAAATGATATCATCAGAAATAAATAAGCCAAATGCAAGAACTGTGACGTTCCACACTGCAAATATCCAGTTTCCCCAATAAATCGAAAGCATGAAGAGAAATGCCGGGGTGGGGGCTCTGGGCGGGTGACCGGCGTGGGGGAGGGGAAGAGTGGAGACGGGGCGTGAGGAGAATAGAGACCTAAAGAGACTTAGCAACCAAGTACAATGTGGGGCAGAACCTTGTTTGGAAGCTTATGACAAACCAACAATAAAAGGCGTCTCTGAAACAACCAAGGAAATTTAAACGGAAAGTAAATGACTATTAGGTGATATTAAGGAATTACCTTAGATGTTCCAGGTGTGATAATGGCTGGGTAATTACTTTTTTTTTTTTCAAGTACTCATCAAAGGAAGTTTAAGTGGGAAACGACGTGGTCTAAACTGTGGCACCAGCGGGCCGGCCGACTCGGTACCGCGGCCGCCTCACAGACCTCGCGTGTCCCGCTCGCTCGCCGGCTCCTCGACGGCGCCGCGCGCAGGACGGTCGGCTGTGCTCGCCGCTCCCGACATGCTCCGCGGCCCGAGCGCGACCGCAGGAGAATCCGCCGCCCCGGACCTGGGGCCAGCTACCGGGTCCCTTACCCAAGGTGCCCCGGGTGCTCATTTGCATGTCCCACCGACACGTGGATGAACACGACAGGGCTCGCGGTCTGCGATTAAAGCACCAAACTTGCAAGTCTCTTGAGTGGTTGCACGGCAACAATTTTCCAAAACGTTCCGAGGTCGACGGGAAGGCGGCAGTTCGGTCACCGTAACCGTAAGAGGAGAGCGGTCTCCGTGCCTTATATAGGCTGCGGGCGTAGGCTCTGGCGTGCTCGCTTCGGCAGCACATATACTAAAATTGGAACGATACAGAGAAGATTAGCATGGCCCCTGCGCAAGGATGACACGCAAATTCGTGAAGCGTTCCATATTTTGTGCACCTCCCCGGCGTCCCTTTGCTGGTTAACCCCAAAACCCGAAGACGGGTTTCGGCTGAGGGTTTGAGAGATCGCTTAGAAGCCCCGCTTCGGCTTGTGCCTCCCGCCTCACCACCCTGTTCCCTGAGGACGCTTGCGAGGCTCTCCCGTCGGGTCCTCAGTCGGCCTGGCGGAGACCCTTCCTCGCCGGCCTGCCGGCATCTCCACTGCCGACCGGTCACGTTTCTATTCTCGTTAACTGGGAAATTTTCGTGTCTGCATTCCAACGCTTGTCAGCACACCCTTTGCTTATCAGCTCCAAAGAAAACGCTAAGTCAAAAGCACAACGCATGGCATCTGTGCTAAGTTGTGAATCTTTTTTTACTACAGAAATATTCATATAAGGCAATCTATGATATGAGAATTAAGCTGAGTTGCACCTGGAAATTTACGTGCAAATATGCCATTTCTGCATATCTCGGAAATGAAAAAATGTCAACTTCCATTTCCTTCTCAGAATTTAAAAGTTATGAAAGCGACTTACGATCTTGTCTCTCTCAGGAACACAAACTAGAGGTCCACGTGGGTTTGGATCTTGTTCACTAAAGACTGCTTGACACATGAGTTGCTGATGAGTTCTTACCAAATCATTTCTAAATTATTAAAATGCTGAATTATTGCTAAGTGAAAAATCCTTGCTAAAGGAATAAGCAACATTAGAAGATTTAGAAGATTAGAAGAAGTTAACGAGAATAGAAACGTGACCGGTCGGCAGTGGAGATGCCGGCAGGCCGGCGAGGAAGGGTCTCCGCCAGGCCGACTGAGGACCCGACGGGAGAGCCTCGCAAGCGTCCTCAGGGAACAGGGTGGTGAGGCGGGAGGCGCAAGCCGAAGCGGGGCTTCTAAGCGATCTCTCAAACCCTCAGCCGAAACCCGTCTTCGGGTTTTGGGGTTAACCAGCAAAGGGACGCCGGGGAGGTGCACAAAATATGGAACGCTTCACGAATTTGCGTGTCATCCTTGCGCAGGGGCCATGCTAATCTTCTCTGTATCGTTCCAATTTTAGTATATGTGCTGCCGAAGCGAGCACGCCAGAGCCTACGCCCGCAGCCTATATAAGGCACGGAGACCGCTCTCCTCTTACGGTTACGGTGACCGAACTGCCGCCTTCCCGTCGACCTCGGAACGTTTTGGAAAATTGTTGCCGTGCAACCACTCAAGAGACTTGCAAGTTTGGTGCTTTAATCGCAGACCGCGAGCCCTGTCGTGTTCATCCACGTGTCGGTGGGACATGCAAATGAGCACCCGGGGCACCTTGGGTAAGGGACCCGGTAGCTGGCCCCAGGTCCGGGGCGGCGGATTCTCCTGCGGTCGCGCTCGGGCCGCGGAGCATGTCGGGAGCGGCGAGCACAGCCGACCGTCCTGCGCGCGGCGCCGTCGAGGAGCCGGCGAGCGAGCGGGACACGCGAGGTCTGTGAGGCGGCCGCGGTACCGAGTCGGCTGGCCTGCAGGAGCGACTCAGGCGGCCCAGGAGGCCTGCCTGGAACAAGCGGCGTCTCCCCGACGTCTCTGAGAGTTGGCGAATCGGTTGGCCTGCTGGGCCGCCAGAACGCTGGGTCACGAGAACTCTGGATCGAGCCCCGGTCCTCCCTGCAAAATATGGGACGTGTTACCGGTATTTCACTAGCGATATAAGATCCTTGTGCCCCTTCAAAGGGTTTTGTTGAAATGAGCCCAGTGTTTAGCCCTCTCGAAGATCAGTTAATATCATAGCTGATATTATGTCCAATATTTAAAACCAGTTTGTAATTGGGGGAACATCTAAATCCTTAACTAAAAAACAAATGAAGTGAAAGCTTTAAACTAGTACACACTCTTCACACTTATATTTCAAGTTTGGAAATGCATATTTGCAAGCAGCAATACATAAGTATTTATGAAGACTGCATAATCTGAAAATTATGGAAACATCCCTGCTACCATTTCTAAATACAATACTACCATATTGTTACTTCTGTGTAGCAGGAGTTCATTTTCAAAACAGATAAAATTCAGTCTTTAGGTGTGAATGGTATGAATGACAGGTCTTTTTTCCCCCCCCTTTAATATCTTAGTCGTTTGGGATCCTTAAGCATGCAGGCCTCAATGAAGATCCACAACGGAACCAGGGTTGTCTTATGGCATCCAATTAAGCCAGACTGGGAATGCCTCTAGGTCATCCACATGAGAAGCAGAAGCACTTGACTTAGTCCTGATGCCATGGTTGGACGTCCACCATGCCCACGGCCACCTCCTCCTACCCTGCCACCACGTCCTGGGTGGCCAATGTCTCCAAAATTGATCTCCAGCTGAGACGTTGTATCATTTGCTGGCTTCGGAAATGGTGATCCATAACCAGGTCTTCAGCGTGAGTCTCTTCACTCTTTGACTTGACCAATCAGAGCCGACCTTCAGCACACACTCTAGGTTGCCCCCAGCTCTGCTAGCATTAGTTCAAGTGTCTCAGGCCTGAGTCCACTTTGCGCAGGCGTCAGCAGGGATGGGGGGAGGAGCCAGGATGGGCAGCCACGCCTTTCACAGGGGTCATCGCCCTAGGCCACCTTGAGTCTTGGCCTCCAACCGCATGGAACACTGAAGAATACAGTAAAGCCCACATATTTGGCATGAGAGATGGATTCAAAGAATTAAACTATTAGGGTTGTACTTCCCTGCATGCTAACCCTAGCCCTGTTACGATAAAAACATGCAGGACAGGTCCACTTGCAAGAAATACTGGAATGTTGTTAAATATTCTGATTTTAAGTTCTGCAAAAACCATGCTGTTCAAGTCATTGCTTTGCACATTGTGAACTAAGCCAAAGCTGAAGGATTCTGATATTCAGGTGGTTACAGTCCTCCATGTATTGAGTTAAACTGAAGGGCGTAAGTTTGCCTGCGTTGTACTAAAATGGCACCCTCAATGGCATATTTATAGATTGAGAAGTTTTGCTTCTTTTTTCTCCTTCCTGTGGTCGTCCTACACTTTCTATGACACAGTTTTTGAAGAAAAAACCTGTGAAAGATTAGTAATTTTGAGAAGCTTTAAAATTGGTACCCAATTTTATGATGTACAAAAAGAAAATAGTATGAAACCATGTAAGAGTTTCTGGTATTGCTGAGACAAAAATAGAGAGAGGAACAGAAAGCCTACAGGGATTACTGCTAAACCTATCTTTTTTGTGTTTACGGTTATAATTCTTTTCTTTCACAGTTTTGAAAAGTAATAAAATAGACTGTTCTTACACCTCCCCCCAAAAATGGGCAAAAATGATAGCCTATTGAGTTAAATTGCCCGTTTACAAATAATATATGCTTTGATGTATTTTTTAATGACCTGTTTTGCCAATAAGCATTTCTGACTTCAAAGCTATTAAGAAATAGTAAATTGATGTTCAATTTTATAATTTGAAGAAATATATCAAAACTCCTTCATGTTCTTACTCTCCTTAGAAACCTGATAACCAAACAGTTTATTAAAATATACATGGTTAGGGAAATCTAGAGTTGGAAGGATGGTCAGAATCCCTGGGTCATGAACATGATCTCTACCAGTTGTAAGCTTCTTCAGTCAAGCTACACTTCTTGATAACAATGTTTAAGCCCTTTATATTCTGAAAAGAGGAAAAATGTTTACCACATATAGAAAAAAAAAATTGAAAGTTGACTAAAGAGCAAATCCTTTGGCGGGGGGGGGGATCTTTATAAAGGTTTTTAATTATCAGATATGTACAGAAATAGCAAAAAGGTGTGATTTTAGAATCGTGGCACTTTTGAACAACGTACTTTTAAAGAACCAGAGCAGAACTTCTCAAGGAGGATTTATGCATGACCCCTTTAAAGCAATAAATTCTCTCTAGGCTCCCAGTTTTGCTGAAATTACTTCTATTGTATTGTTATTTAAATAGGTATAAACATAAAACTGGGTATAAACTCCTTATTCTTATAGCTGTTATAAACTAAAAACAAAGCAGATTTACAAACTAAATACACAACTACAAATCAATATAATTCAAGTTAACATTAAATTATTGCAGTAGATTCTATGTTTGGCTGAAACTAAATAACCGTTGTTGGGCTTGACGGTGAAAAGATGTAGCCTCAGGTTTGGTTCTATACTTAATTTGTTTCTTTATTTTGGCTAATGCAGAGAATACCAATTCACATAAGTGTGTTCTGAAAAAACTGAACTTTTGTTTACTACCAAATTACGTAGATACTGGAACATAGTTTTTTGATATTTTAGCACTTTTGAAATCAGGACACAGCACACAATAGATAAGAACTGAGACTATGAAATAAGGTAGTTTAGGAAAATCAGGCTTCATAGTTAACATTCTGCCAGTGAGCAATCCTCACTTGATGACTCTATAAAGCAGTATTATTTATTTCAAAATGGAGTTGGCATAACAGTATAATTGAAATCAGCACTAAATATATCTCTAATCAAATTTTACTGAAATTTGCAACAAGCCTGGATTATTTAAACTCTTAGAAATATTTTTTTAAACATTTTTTTTTCAGTTTCAGTCCTGAGCACATAGGCAGACTTCTGAAGATACAGAAGGAACTATGCTTCTCATAGTGTTTTGTTTATATCTGCTTGGGACTCTATCTGGCCAATATTCCAACAATTGTTGGCAAGAGAGAAAAGAATTAACAGAGAGATTGTATAATCAAAATTACCCTCTCACCCCCAAAACAAGGCAGACAGGTTCCTACAGGAAAACAAGTCTGATGCAGGCGTCATAGGCCTTGTGGTTTTTCAAACAGGCTCAGCTTAGTGTTTGCTATGAATGAGGCTTGAGAATGTAGAATTTCACAGAGGCAATTAGATATGGAAAATGACTCATTTAAACCATTTCAAAATTGATCACAAATCAGATTTTATTATTATTGCTTCCACTCTGTTTTCAATTTAGAATATTCAAATTACCATTAAATCTTTATTTGTATAGAATGTCCTGAAAGCATTTGGCTTTCTCTTGGTACAAATACATCATTTATATTATTCAGTCTGCTTCTGTTCATTTCTCATTAGCCCCTCCAAAGCAGTACATTACTCAGTGGTATGTCATTTTCATGATGAGAAATCAAAGTATTGATTTATTTAAAAAAAAATAAAGTCTTGGTCATTGAAAATGTTGTTTGTATGTATATTCATATATACAAGGAAATAGAAATTTTGCCTTCCTAGACAACATGAATGTGGTGGCAGACACTGGCCATTTAGATAGTAGGACATGCCAACCTAACAGCAGCCTGTTGTACACCCTGTCACACTGATGGTCCCTTAGTTCAGTAAAATGAAATGGCAAATGGAAATGCAAATTCATATTGAAATCTTACATCAATGCTTAGTTATAAAGTAAATATAACTTATTTAGACATTTCAGACTTTGTGTATTTTAATATTTTAAGATAATCATCCCAATAAAAACAGGTCTGTTTTTTTTTTTAAATCCTGTAGAAAATCTTCTGACTGCTAAGAATCTATCTGAAGATTCCAAGAGGTTCTAAGTTCCGGTTTGAGAAACACTGTATAAGCCGATATAGAAAAATCTAATTTCTGGAGTTTGTGTAGCTTTATATGTGTTCTTTTCTTGAGAAAAAAACTCAAGAATTAGAAATAGAAAAGGAGGGCGAGTAATATTTATTGAGCACCAACTACTTGATAGGCATTTCACATACAAGATTGCATTTAATAGTTGCAATTATTCTGAGTAGTCAGAATATTTATCCTGTTCTACAGCTGAGGAAATTAATGCTTGGAGGAATTATGTGCCTTGTGTAAAATCATATGGGTAATAAAATTCAGTTGGGGGAAAGCCAGCATTCAAACTCAAGGATCCTCAGAATCTAAATCCATGCTGCTAGTTATTCTGTGATTTCATTTAACATTAGAGAAATTCTAATATAGCTTTAACCAAGAAAATCTTTATGGACTATTTGAAATTCTTGGTCAATTAATGCATAAAACTTAACAAGATTAAAAAATTCATTCAACTCTAGGTGTTCTGTTTCTAGATTATGAAGGAAAAACACTGTCTCAGACCAACTCACTTTTATCTTTCATAGTGTTTCTGGGTTACCTTTTTTAAACTACTGACACTAACTCAAACTAGAAGGTAATATAACTGATGTAGTAAACCAAACAAATAAAAACAGAAGGAAAAAACCTATGACTATAAAAAATAATAATAAATTGACCCAAGCTAGGACATTTGTGCTCATGTTATCCAACATTAAAACAAGTGATTCAAAATTGTCTTTAATGGTCAGTTCTTGAATAAAATTAAACAAAATAAAATTTAGTTCTTAAAAAATAATTGAATAAAATAAGTAATGACTCAATTATTTGAATGCATGTTTTATCAGCCAAAATCAGCTTTCTGTTTTAGGTAATATGCTTTTGTTTTACTCAAACATTTTCACTAAAGAACCTAAGTAGAGTTACACAGAGTTCTAACATTTCTGAGAATGCCTGAAAAGATAGGTAAGACTTAGGGTTTTTTTAAGTACACAAAAATTAATTAGAGATGGAGATTCTAAAGGAAACAGGAAAATAGTTTTGCAGTCTACAGTTAGCAAAGCTTTCTAAGATAGGATACAAAAAGCAGAAACCATTAAAAAATTAATAACTGAACTTTATCAAAATTAAAAACATTTGCTTATCAAAAGACATCACTTTAAAAAAAAAAAAAAGAAAACAAGCAATCCAGAGGCTGGGAGAAAATATTCAGAAAAATTTCACAAGTATCAGGAAAAGGACATGTATCCAGAATAAATTAGGAACTCTTACAACTCAACAATAAAAAGAACATTAAAAAAAAACAATAAAAGAACAACCCAAATAAAATATGGGCAAAAGCTTGAACAGATATTTCACAAAAAAAGATATATAAATGGCTAATAGGCAAATAAAAAGATACTCAACATCATTAATCATCAGAGAACTGCTAGTTAATACACAATGAATATTGTTTCACATGTATTAGGATGGCTAAAATTTTAAAGATTGATAATACCAAATACTGGAGCAACTAGAACTCTCATACACTGTTTGTGGGAGTATAAAATAGTACAACTTTCAGGGAACTGTTTGGCAGTTTTTTAGAAAGATAAAACATACACTGTGAACCACCAATTTCAGTCTTATGTATTTGTCCAGGAAAAATTAAGATGTAAGTCCACAAAGATTCATATAAGAAAGTTTATAACTGCTTATTTCATAATAGTTCCAAAGTGGAAATAATCCAAATGTTTTCCATCAAAATAAAACTGGATAAACTGTGGTATGTTAATGCAATGGAATACTACTCAGCAATAAAAAGGATCACATTACTGATACGCACAGCAACCTGGATGAATTTTACAGGCATAGTGCACAAAGAAGTCAAACATGAGAATACATGTGTATGATTCCATTCATATAAAATTTAAGAACAAAGAAAGCTTATCTAATAGTGATAGAAATCAGAACAGCAGTCACAGAGCAGGGAGGGGAAATGGGAAATTGACTAAAAAATGGTACAGGGGAACTTTCTGGAATGATATAAAGTTCTATATCTCAACCAATGTGTGGGCTATAAGGGTGTATGAATTTGTCAAAACATATCAACTGTACCCTTCAGATGTGTGCATCTTATCATTATAAATTATAGTGCCATAAAAAGGCAAGATTCAATAAAAAAGAAGAAAGCATCAGGAACAAAAGAACTATTGCTGAAATAAAATGCTGGAGGGTCTGCTGTTTTTAACCAGTATTCCTGGAACTTTACTATCTATCTCTGCTCCTTTACTGAACATATATTGAACCCATCTACTAACAAGGTACTTGGTAAAGCTGGTAGATAGTGCCTTTGTGGAGGCTTCATCAAGTTAAGTTGAGAAATATATATATGTATATTTCTAAAGTAGTGCGCTGAATATCTTTCAACTTATATTAATTCTTTTATTTAATAAATAGTTCTCAAGTGCCTATTATGTGGCAGGCAATGTTCTAGTCACCAGGGGTACAGCAGTGACCAAGACACTATGTCCCTTGCTTCATGGAGTTTCACTTGAGTATGGAAGAGACAAAGAGCAAGAAAGTATTTAAATAAATAAATGAGTTAATTTCAGATAGTGATAAACACAGTGAAGAAAATGAAATACTTGACCACATTTTACTCATTTCTGAGGCAAGGTGTGTGAATCACATATTTGCATGTCAAATTACATGTCATTTTTGGCTCCATTATGATTTCAAGGATCAGTTCTCAAATACTTCTGTGTTAACTCTATGAGGAACACAGGTTTTGAGAACATGAAGGCCTATTTCACAGGTGCACATTTATGTACATTTTACTTTCATACACACTCTTTAAAAAAGGACAGATCGACAATTCACCAGGTCATTACACACAAATTAAGAGCATATGGACTGTGCCTTTTAAATAAAGGCCACCACACTGCTAAGTTCCACTGTCATCACTCAGTATCGCTAGATATGCTCACTTTCTCCTCTTGGCTTGAACATGTAAGGAGTTATAACTAGTAAGTGACCAGAATAATTAAAACCCACTGGCTTGAAATGACCTATGAAATTCAGACTACATACCAAGCCCTCATTCATCATAACATGCATGGTATACGGAGTAAAAATTTCAGACTCTAAAAATGTCTTAGTGCCTTGTTCATTCTACTTGTTCTAGAGTAGTCAAGCCACATGATTTCAGTTTAAGTATCTGTTATCACACAATAGTGTTGTTTTTGATGTCTTAAAGTTTATTTTAGTTCTCATCAGTGGAGGAACAGAAAGAGATTCTAGCCATTGATGTTTTAGTTTTGTTTGACACTGATGAAAAGCTAAAACTGTAGTAGTTTCAACTATGGCATATCAACCTTGGCCATAAAAGCAGCTTTCTCAAAGCCGAGTAGCCCTGTGCAAGCCAAAACACAAGTGAAATTATTTCCAATAAGTTTAGTTTCTATGATGCTTTATACCATTTTGGGAAATGGTGTTGTCCTTCATTAGTAAACCCTATTAGCACTTCAAGGGAAGCAATGGGTGAGAAGCATCTTTCATCATCACCAACTTAGAAACAGAGATGTGCCAAGGGGCAGTGCGTTCTGCCCAGTGGCTTCTTGGCAGAACTGCAATTAAACCAGAGAGCAGTGAAATGTCCGTTTTGGGCTAATCTTCTAGCGTCCCCTATAAGCCACACACTTCATATGGGAGAAAAACTTTTGTCAGCAGAAAAACTGTCAGCAGAGTCTCCACATGATGAAAATCTGCATTTCTGTTCATTCACCTTGCAAAATAACGATGATAATAATGATGGTAGTTCTTGAGAAACCATGCGGGAATTCAAGTGAAAGCAAGCAATTAAAGAGGACAACTGGGGCTGCACAGTCACCTGGACAAAAAGATAATTAAGAATCAAAATGATCATTTATATAAGTAGTGATATATTAATGAGTGAAAATGGACCGCTACAATTTATATGATGAGGCTGAGGTTTTTCTTCCTATCTCATGAAAATATATCCAGTGTTACCACTCACATGAATAATAAAACTGATTTCATTTTATCTTTTTAAAGGCAGAGTTTGAGGCTGATGGCGGAGGCAGAAGAATGCCAGTTGATCAAATCTTGCTCCATGCCTTTCATCTGAAGTGTCTTATACTCTAGGCTAAGAAAATAATGCCAAATCATCCTTGGATGGTATACATAATGGTGTTTGAAGTTGTGCTAAAATGTTCTAGCCTCCTGGCTCCTTTCTGATCATTCCGAGACATGTGGTCAGTAAGGACCTCTTTCCTATAGATCACATGGCTTTTAACCTATGGGGTTGTTAGGAACACACTCTTTAGGGCAGGTATATCTGGATTTGAATCTCAGCTGTGCCATTTACTAGTGTGAGTCTGGGCTTTTTTTTTTTTAAAATTATGCTTACCCATGGTTTCTTTCTTTCTTTTCTTTTTAAGGAATTTGCAAATTATTTTTTTAACTCTTTTTTTTTTTTTAAACAGAGGTTCTACGGATTGAACCGAGGTCATCATGCATGCTAAACATACCACTGAGCTATACCCACCTGTCCTACCCACAGTTTCTTAAACTGGGAATAATACCAACCTCATCACATTACTGTAAGGTTAAAATAAGATGTATGAAAATGCCTGTCCTATAAAAAGTACTCAGGTAACTATTGGTTCATTTCACCTCTGCTTCTTTCTCGTAGGTCTTAACACACATTGCTCATATAGTGTTATCTTGCTGTTTATCCCCCTAGCGTGTAATCTCCTCAAGAGTGAGGATGGCAGATCATTCATTTGTCTGTCCTCTGAAGCCCACCACAAAGTGCCTATAGTTGGAAACTATAGATTGAATTTTACTTCTTATAATTCAGCATACACTCAGCAATTTAATGAAATAAAACCACAGTCACAATGTCCAGTGATGTTTCTTTTCTCTAACAGATCAGCTGCTTTTATTTTTAGAAGTGTCTTTCTGGAGCACTGATGACATTTTACTTCAGGCGGGCAGTCTTCCCAAGTTAGATTGAGCTATATGTTTTCACCACTCAGCTGAGGCTTTGCTTTTGTTCTGAAATTAGTTTGCAACATGCATGTTTAGATGAGTTTTCCAGTGAAACAGGGGCCCAAGGAGTAAATCAGTCACACTATTCCACCTCTTGTCAACTGAACATCTGTTACCTGCAATTTATAGTACACCTAAGTATAATACATAATACATTTTCAATAACTCATAAGAATTTTAGTGAGTCCTAAATGTGTTCAAAATGCTTTGATCCAAGAAAATTTATTTTTTCAAGTTCTCCATAGATAAAGTAAATGGCAGTTATACAGATACTTTGAAGAGACAAGTTCAAATCAGTCACATAGGCCATGCCTTGTACATTTTACTTTGGGAAAAAATGTAAATAAATAGTCTTGAATATTCATGAATTAAGTGAAATTTTTCTTTCCTTTATCTTTCTCTTTGGCTCTTTGACCTTACAGAAACTCAGTTTTCTCTTCTCACAAGACTGTTTTTAGGATTAAATGAGGTACGTATACACAATGCCCAACACGGTGCCTACTGCACAGTACAGGCTGGAGTCGGGGCAGCTGAGCAGCTGATACCGTAGTTCAAGGCACAGCCTAAGCCTGAGCCTCCCTTTCAGGGGAATGAGAGTTCTCAGCAACAATCCAGTAAGGAATTTCCCAATCCCCTTCTCTCTGAGCCCACAGACATTCCAAAGATCTTTGAGTCAAAATACTCTAAGAATTCTGGTCACAGTAAATTTCATCAAGAATAATACCTTAAAACAAACAAAAACACAACCTTAGAAAGGAAAGCAAGGAAGTAATTCCCATAGGTGGAGGGTAGGGAGCATTCAGAGGTTTTCTGGGAGCTGGCGGTGTTCCGGATCTGGGTACTGGCTACATGGTTTGACTTTACAGTAATTAAGCTATATATTATTATTTTACACACTTTTTTGTAGGTGTGTTATATTTCACAATGGAAAACACTTAAAATGAGAACGTGTGTGTGTGTGTGTGTGTGTGTGTATGTTTGTATGTGAAACAAAGAATATGTACCTTCTTGGATTTCTAGACTGCTTCTTTCATATCACTGTTTGCAAACAGGTGGCACGTGGTTAATCAAACAGGATGTCTTCTATTGGATCCAAAGATATTAAAAGACTTGTTGGAGGTCACATTCTTATCTGAGGCGAGTCTAGTGCTTGGGACTAAGCTGTCCTAAGTTGTTTACTGTTCTTTTCACTTGTTCAAACTTTCTTCCAAATCAGAATCTTCACTTTACACAATGTTAATATTATACAAACTAACGAAATCTTAAATAATTTTTTAAGTTATGAAATATTTCAAACATATAAACAAGTATTCAGAATAACTTAAGAAAAACATATATAAAATCTTACTTATTTGCCCAACTTGCTTCAAATTTTTCAAAAATATAACACATTACAGATTTATCTTAGACCCACTGTGTACCGCTCTCATCTGCCATTCTCTCTCTCCCTAAATTCCAATTTCTAAGAATTTAAAAAAATAATTTTCCATACACTCACACACACATATATACATATATATATCTATAAGTGATATATAGTATTCTTTTGCAGATTTAAAAACTTTATTTAAATTGTTATCACATTAGAATATCCTTCTGCAACTTTTTGTTTTGTTTTGGCTTAAAATTATATTTTTTATGTTTACCTATGGTAATACATGTAGCTACTAGGTAGTATTTCTTGTCTGGATATATCACTATTTTTTAATTTGCTCACTCTCCCATAAAGAACACTTAGGTTGTATTCACTATTTTGCTGCTGAAAACATTGTTACAGAACAGGAATTGGCACACTATAACCCACCAGGCCATATCCAGCCCACTACCTATTTTCGTATGGCCCTTAAACTAAGAATGGTTTTTTAAATTTTTAAAACTGCTTTAGCCGGGAATCAAACCCGGGCCAACTGCTTGGAAGGCAGCTATGCTCACCACTATTACCACCAAAGCTTCTGGTTTTTACATTTTCAATAGTTGAAAAAAATCAAAGAGGAATAATATTTTGTGACACATGCAAATTACATAAAATTAAAGTCTCAGTGTCTATAAATAAAGTTGAATTGGAACACAACGTCCAATCATTTATGTATTATTTAAAGAACATACAGCACAGTTACGAAGATGTGACAGAGATCGTTTAGTCCTTAAAATCTAAAATATTTACTATCTGGCCCTTTACAGAAAAAAGAAAAATTGCTGATCCCTATTATAGAGGTCCTTTCATGTACATATATGAGAGTTTTTCTGGGCTGTATTTCCTGAAGCTGAAATACTGGTTTATAGAGTGCTAGATTCTTCAGTGTTAACGGTTATAGCCACTTGGTCTCTAGATTATATAATTATTATATAATTATTCCAGTTTACACAACCACAAGGAATGTGTAAGAACTCCTATTAGTTTACTCACTTGATTTACCATACTCTTAAATTTTTGCCAGTATGATTAATGTGAAAAGGTAAATCTCATTATGATTTTTATTTGCATTTCCATAATTATTTAGGAGGGTAACCACGTTTTGGCAGATATTGTGAACTGCCTATTCACAAACTTTTCTCATTGTTCTGTTGCGTTGTTTATCCTCTTCTTACTGATTTTCAGGAATTCTTTATGTACTCTGGCAACTAATTCTTTCTAAGTTATGTCGGTTGCTAAAATATTCTCCCTATCTTTTGGAGTCTTGTCTTTTAACCTTATTGGTAGCATCTTGTGTGTATACAAAAATTTTTTAATACAGTTAAATTTGTCAATTTTTCCTTTATGGATTGTGTAGTGTTTTTTTCTTATCTAATACTCTTTCCCTAATTTTCCCCATATTCTTCCTTAAGGATATAAAAATCATCACCCGTATTTTCTCCTATAAAGCAATAAAACATTTGAGAAGTGAAAACAAACACTTATCTAACTAGCCAAGTCAAGATGAATAGATGATAGTTACTAACTTTAGCCTGGTTCTACCTATTCCACCAGGAGTCTGATGTAATTGTAGCCAGAGAAGGAGGTCATTTCAAGAGAGAGAAAATAAGGTAATAATTAAAAAGGAAGTACACTGATGACCTTGACCGGAGAAGTGGGTGGAGGTACAAACTGGATTACAGTGGGATGCCAAGTTAATGGTAGATGTGGAGTGAAATCTAAATAATAGTAGTTAGCACCTGCAAATCCCGAAATCCCAATTTATCCATCCACCCTGGCCTTTCCCCCCGGTAACCACAAGTTTGTTTTCTACATCTGTGAATCTGTTTCTGTTTTGAATAAATTTCTTTTAATATCAAGAATGTTTTTCTGAGCCCTAGACTGGTAAGAGTGTGATCTATGGGCATAATTTGTTCAGGTACACAATTCAGAGGCAGCAGCAAAATAATTTCTTTTTAACTGTCAGCAAACTAAATTTACCTTCACAGGCCCTACTGAGGAGCCTTAGTATCTGTTCACTAGAATAAATACCCTTTATCCTTCATCTTAAGAGATATTTCTATCTACACAGCAGCAAAGGGAAACCTGCTCTAAGCTATTTTTTCCAAAAAGGGTGAAAGTTTGATGGATCCATCCACTCTTTCATGCGTAGGCCCATGTTTGTCATCTGTTACATGCATTTGCAGGTGATCTGATCAAGACTAGGAGTAGATTTTGTGACTCAGGCCATGGATAAGAAAGAAGCTTCTGCAGGAAAGAATTTATCCGACCTCAAATACAACTTATCCTAATTAATTGATATAAATAATAAAAATTAAAAGCCTAATTAACTCAGGCTTTGTTAACAATACTAGATTTTTTTTTGGCACAGCCTGGAATTCTGAGAGTCTCCACACTTTTTCTGGAGTCTGGGTTAGGTGCCCTTTTCTAAGCCCTCATATTCCCTGGGCAAACTGCCTTCATAGCTCTTGTAACAATGAGCTGCAATTGTCTCTTCACTAGTCTGTCTCGTCTTGTAGTTCATAAAGAACTTGGAGATCATATCTTACTTATTTTTTTTCTATCTCCAGTTCCTAGACAGCACCTGGAACAAAACTGACGTTTACTAGAATTACATATTTGAATGAAGGAATTAATTACAGACTTGGTCTGTTACACATATTCATGCCTTAAATAAGGATCCATTGTTACTATTTAGCCATGCCTGGAGATTAACTATTAACTCACAAACATGAATTTGTGGTGAGAAGTTTGATAGTACAAATAAACTGGATATCTTAGAAACAAAAGATGAGAGAGTATTGACTATTAATCATATAAGATTAGACTTCTGTGTCTGGCAATATGAAAACCAGATACCCTGAGGAATTATCTCAGTGCATAAAACACACACACACATACACACAGATAAATATTATTTAAAAGTCTCTGTAAATGCAGAGCTGAGCTAGCAAGAAAATTACCTCCAGATAATAAGCACTGAAGATGCTCATGGTACAGAGATCTTGGGTTTAACCGACTACATGCTAGAAACAGGAGATAAAACTGAGGATTATTTAAAACAGCAAGTCAAAATAAGATATTGGCATAAAGCTGAGATTCAGAAAGGTGTCATTCTAATGGAAGAATAAACTTGGGCAAAACCCCACCACATAGAGGAAGACAGTTAGGAAATATGCCCGCCTCAACCTTATTTCTGAACAGAGTGGGAAAAATGTTCTCTTGAGATTTTCTAATCACAAATCTACCTTCATCTGGGTTACAAGCAAGAATTTATATTAAGTAAACAAAGTTTGGTTTAAAGTGATGCCAAATTGTAGTGACTGTTTTAAAAAACAAGAGAATATTAAGAATATGCCCAAGGAAAAAGAGATGACAAACAAACAAAATGACTAAAAACTAACAAAAATTATCAGGTAGATCTGGGGAAAAAAAAATCAAAGGCAACATCTAAAAATGAAAAATGTAACTACGATAAGAAACTCAATAATTGGTTAAATATCAGATTGTTCATAATTAAAGAGAGAATTATTAAAATGGAAGACAAAACTAAAAATCAGACAGAATATAGCACAATGACATTGTGATGGTTAATCTTATATGTCAGCTTGACTGGTTATGGAGTGGCCAGATTAAATATTATTTCTGAGTGTGTCTGTGAAGGTGTTCCTGGATGAGATTTGTATTTGAATCAATGGCCTCAGTGACATGTATTGCCCTTTCCAAGTGGGTGGGCAGCATCCAATCTGGTGAGGGACTGAATAGAACAAAAAGCAAAAAAAGAGAGAATTTATTCCTTTCTTGCCGACCTGTTTGCACTGGGACATTGGCCTTCTGATGAAGATGAGAGAGATGAGTTCTGATCTCTCTTCCTCTTCTTATAAGGATACCAGTCTTACTGCATTAGGTCCTCACCCTTATAACCTCATTTAACCTTAATGACCTCTATAAAGGCCCTATCTCCAAATACAACCACATTGGGGGTTAGAGTTTCAACACAGGAATATGGGTGGGACACATTAATTCATAACAATAGGCAGGATTAGATAGACCAGGGAAAGAAATAATATTTAAAGACATAATAATCGAGAACTCTTAGAACTGATTTTCAGTAAACTTAAAAAATCCAAATCAGCATAAATGAAAAGAAACACATGCTTAGACAAATCATACTAAAAGTACATAATATCAAAGACAAAAATAATGTTAAGGGCAGATAGAGGAGACAAAAGAAACCTCTTTTAGACTGACAGCAGACTTCTTACCAGCTTCAATGAAAGTAAAAAAGATAATGGAGTAATAATATCTTCTAAATTAACTGTGAACCTAGAAATGTATATCTAGTGAAACTATTTTTTTTAATAATAAGTGCCAAATAAAGATATTTTCTGACACTAAAACTGAGAATCTTCACTAAAAGAAGTCATACAGAATATATTCCAGAAAGAAGATCTGAGCTAAAAGGAGGAACTGTGAGTAAAGGAAATAATAAATATGTGAGCAAATAAAAACAAATACTTACTATGTTAAATAATAATACTGAAAATTAATTTATATGGTTATAAATTTTTTTAAATACTGGAAAAATATATAAGTGTGTGTGGGTGATCACAGTTATAAAGCATTCTAAGCTCCAATAATGATGAAGAAAAGGATAAATGTATTGACTATAAAATTTGTTAAGAAAGCATGTTAAAGTTTTAAGAGTAATACTGAAAGAATAGACAGAGTATAAAATTTTCCAATTAGTAGAGGAGAAGAAGTAAACAAACAAACAAAAAAAACCAACCCTTCAAAGTCAAAAATGGCAAGAAACGAACAGAAGCAAAGGAGGGAGAGAAAATGGAACAGATGAAAAGCACAAAATCAGATGGTAAAAAGAAATTCAAATATAAAAGTGGTTACAAAAAGTATATAGAACTTTCCAACTAAAATACAAAAATTGTTGCCTTAGGTTAAAAAGAAGTCCATCCCAATGCTACTTACATGAGAAAAATCTAAAGATTGAGATAAAGTTTAAACACAATAATTGAAAGTAAAGGATAAAAAAAGATATACTCAGTAAATCCCAACCCAAAGAAAGCAGCAGAGCTATATAAAAATGAACAAAATAGAAATTAAGGCAAAAAGCATCAACAGGGATGAGAGAGACACTATACAATGACAAAATTATTCATCAAGAAAGTTTAATAATCATGAAACTTTATGTACCTAAAAAAGAACTTCAAATTATGTAAAGCAAGAATTGACAGAACTTAAAGAGAAAATTTTAACATCCTTATGTTAGCAATTGAGTCATAGACAAAAAAAAATCAGTAAAAGTATTAAAGATTGAAGAATCACAATTTACCAAGCTTAGTATAATTTGGGGGTATATGGAACATGAATGGTACCAAAGAATTAGAGACTTCACATTCTTTCCAAGTGCCTGTGGAAAGAAAACTGATCACATACTCTCCATAAAATAGATCTCAACTAATTTTAAAGAAGTGTTATTAGAAAGACTATGACTTCTAGGACTCACTGTGTGTGAGCTGCATCAGCTGGAATCCCAGTTTTGAACTGTTCCAACTGAAGTGCTTTTCATCAACATTTTCTCTTGGTTGAGAAATCAGAGGACAATTTGTTGACTTTGATGATGATGAAGAAAAATTCATATTTTATGCCAAGATGAGAAAAGTTACCAAAAAAGAAAGACTATGATCTCTAAGAAATTCAATTAAATTAGAAACCATACAAAAGCATAACTACAAATCTATCTTCTGTATATAAAATATTAAAGATGCTTCTAACAACACACAGAATTAGGATATATTTCAAAATAAACAATGATAAAAACACTATCCTATATCCAAATTTGTAGAATATAGCTAATGTGCTACCTATAGGAAAACCTATAGCCTTAAATGCACATTAAAGAAATGAAAACAAACCTAAAAATTAATGATCTAGACAACCGACTTGAGAAATTATAAAAATAACATCATAAACCCAGAGAAAGTAGAAGGAAGGAAAAAATAAAGATAAAAGCAGAAATTAATAAAATAGAAAACAAAGACCATATTTTTGAAAGAACCAATACAGCAAAAAGTTGAGTTTTGAGGAAAAAAAAATAAAATTAACAAACTTTGGCAAGACTAACCAATATCAAAAGGGAAGAGATACAAACAAGCAATGTTTAGAATGTAGAGGAAAGGACATTACAGATACAGCAAGAATTAAAAGGATAATAAAGTAACTAAACATGAACAATTTGTGTTGACAAATTTGAAAGTTTAGATGAATGAGACAAATTCGTAGAAAAATATTGTCATCATATCAGATTGACATGGTTATGGAATGGTGTGAACTGAAAATTGACTAAAACTTTTCAGGCTTACACCAAAAAGGGATGATCTCTTAGAAAATCCTCCTGAAATTGTCTGGATACCTCCTGAACAGAGAAGGAAGGGTTATCTGAACTCACATATTTCATGCTAAGCCTCTGATGGTATACTGAAAGGCAAATTAAATCTTTTTAGGGGGTGGGAGTGGAGTGGGAAAGGCCAAACATCAGCACCCATCCACAATGGAAGGCAACACGAGTTATGAAATTATATTAGTGTTCTTATTGAAAGCATACCCCCATTGCTCATTTTCTTTTTATTATTGTGTGCAATCTCAGAAATTCAAATTTTAGATGATACAGCATTGACTTCAGAGTTGAATTTTTTCCTAATTTGATCAAAACTGGAGTAAGTCTGTTTTGCAGGCTTACCTGCCACTTTCTGATGCAGTAAGAACTCATGACACTACAGACTTCTTCAAATGACCAACTGACAGATCTACAAATCAAATGCCTAAGAAGTAAGTGAGACTGTGTAAGAACATGGGCTTTGAAGTCAAAACAACCAGGGTTCAAGTCCACCACAAAGTTTGCACGATCTTGAGAAAATTACATTTAACTTATCTGCATCTCAGTTTTCCCGTTGGCAAAATAAAAAGGATTGTTCATGGAATTACTAAGCCCAGCACAGGAAGTACTTATATAGAAAGTGTTTATTGCAGAACCTGTAGGTACTCTATACGGTAGTTCTTTTCCTTGTGCCCACTAAGTGTTGGAGGGGATAATATGTTTTTAAGCGATATAGGTCATGCACGATGAACATGCTTCTCCTAGAACCTGGCTTAGGAAATTCTAAACATCACATATTTAATACTTCTATTGTTTGGACCAAAAGATTCAGTTTCAAGAAATTTTGCATTTTTGGTTATCATACTTTCCAGGGGACTGGTTAGCATTTAGCCTGTTAGTATTACAAAAGAGAATGTCCTGGGAAATATATACAAGATCTTGTGACAGCTCACAGCAAGAAAAAATGTGACAATGAATATATGTATGTTCACGTATAACTGAAAAATTGTGCTCTACACTGGTATTTGATATAACATTGTAAAATGACTATAACTCAATAAAAAAATGTTAAAAAAAAAAAAAGAATGTCCTGGCTTTGAAGTGACTGTAGAAGAAGACATAGGGGCATCAGTGAAGTGGCTGACTGCTCACCCCAACATGCTGCCCAGCTGGTGACCTATTCATGTGTATAAATATGTGGGAAGAAACTTTTGTGGACTGGCCTGCTTGATTCCTTGAAAGATATATTCCCACAATGGAAAATGTTATTTGTCACCCAAACAGCCAACTTCCAATAAGTAGTTCATATTTGACAAATGAATCTTTGAGTACATATTAATACCAAATTATATTTAGAGTCCAGAATTTCTAGGCCTCTACATCATTGGTGTTTTGTTTTTTTAAACTGTGGGACCTAACCTATTATTGGGCTGTGAAATCACTTGCTCAGGAGAACTGCAACTATGATTAGTTGGTTATGATCAATACTGAAATTATTTGAAAGCATTATATATGGCCAGGGAAAGTACTGTTTGAGAAACGTTCCTATCCATGTTCTAAGTGTGAGTGTGTACATGTGCATGTACACATCGTGGGTCATAATGTCAAAAATATATCTCACTCTGGGTCTTGGTCAAAATGAAAATTGAAAGTTGCTGCTCCATGTAACCTGGCAGAAAGGTTTGTTGCCCAGTATATGGGGCAGGGGCAGATGGGAAGGTTCCCAGCTCCTGTTGTTCTAAAATCTGAGAGCACACAACATCCTCACACACATTTTCATACACTCAACGTGCAGTTCCCAGTGTTCAAGTTTGTTTTGTACATCAGCTTTTGGGGACTCAGAATGCATCATGTAAGAGAAAGACATTAGACCAGCCCACAACATTCTCTTTAACCTATAATGCACTGTACTGTGCCATAGTACTAAACCACCCAAGAATTGTAACAGTGTTCCAAGGGGAGAATGCAATCATTCCAATGTATGAAACGAGATACTCACTAACCTGGAGTAGAAGACACCTAATTTGGTTTCCACTCACCTGGTGATGACTTTCGGCAAAACAGTCCTATCTCTGGACTCAGCTTCCTCAGGGGTGAAATGTTGAGGTTCTTTAAGGTTTCTTCTTCCTCTGTCACATGACGATCCAATATCTCCCTTACTGTCCCACCTTCCTCTTACGATAGAAGGGTAGTGGGTGGAGGGAGTAGCACAAATTTTACCATAAGAATAATCTGCCCACTTTCTAGTTCTGTGACACTGAGCATGTCACCAAATCCCTCTTGGCCCCCATTTCCTCATCTGTAAAATATAAATGAGAACTTTCATCTGCAAAAACTTAAATGTAAAAGCATCAAGTATCATAATCACAGTTTCCTTCTTTATTCCTCCTTATTCCCTCATCTTCCCCACCTCCCAGACTGTGCAAGTTGACCTATGCTGTCCACCACCCACTGCTTAACCACTGACCCTGGAGCTAGAGAAGGGGCTTGGTGGAGAGGGGAGAGCCAAAAAGCAAGAGGAAGGTAGGGGTGGGGGCCTGTCCCTGCAAAGCTATGGGAAGCTGGGGAAGTCTGCTTGCAGTGGAATCCCCTCTGGGCCCTGCCTGCCTCCCCAGGTTCTTCTTTTCTTAAAAACTACCTCCCTGCCCACCACCGCTGCCTCCACAGGGCCCTAGCAATCTTGAAATAGGATAAGGAGAACTGGGTGGAAACAGGAAAGGAAAAGGATGGAAGCTGCAGCTGTTGGGAGGATTCCCTGTGTGGACATGATGCTGGTGTGCTCAGTCTTCATGGAAGCCTCTGATTTCAAAGGCTTCAGTATTTGTCATCTCCTTCCTACAGCATCAAACAGAATAACACAAACAAAAGTACACAAACTCAGCCTCTCCACACCAACAAGAAAGAGAGATTTTTGTTGTTCGTCTCAATGAGGAAGATGAGGGAGATGGGAGGGAGGTTGACCTCACAGTGTGCATATTATACACAACACAAAAATCCTCATCAGGATTCCAGGTTCTTCTCTGAAAGCTCCTCTGTGGCTGCCAGCCACCTGGCCTTCTTCCCTCCTCTGGTCTACCTCCATTCAGGCAGCATTTACTTCTTCGAGGCCTCTCTCCACCTCTCTCCTTTTTGGAAACAAAGCATTTAGTTCCTACAAATTTGTCTCCATTACTTGACATCATCCTCAGTGAAAAAGGAAATAAACTCAAACTCTCTTGAATCACTCTTTAATAGGGTGGTAGGGAAATTATAAATGATAAACCATTTTCATCTTATCACATACATACAAGTATGCCCACAAAATCACTTGCTGGTGGTAACGCTGGTTAATCTTGCACATCAAGAATCCATGCTGGAGGAGAAAAAGAGTGTGAGATAGGAAGAAACTCCAAG
The DNA here is from genome assembly GCF_048564905.1 of Vicugna pacos. Lineage (NCBI taxonomy): Eukaryota > Metazoa > Chordata > Mammalia > Artiodactyla > Camelidae > Vicugna > Vicugna pacos. The sequence goes on along the minus strand of NC_132992.1, from coordinate 39,675,816 downwards.
TACCTAAAGTGACTTTGGGCTGATAGTAGATCCCATGTGGATGCAATGAGGCTGGAGGGCCGCTAATATGGGAGTGACAGGGGATATATTCTTTGCAGTGGTCTTAACCTAGATGATGCCCACGCCCTACCATCTGCAATTTCAGCAAAGTTCAATTATCAAATTAATCTTCTTACAACATTTATTTCATCAAGTCTTTATCTGATAAAAATAAACAGTATATCCCAATTCCTTTTAAAGGGATGGAGAGTCAGGCTCAGGCTAACTTTCACCTTTTGTCTATTTCCTAAGAAGGTCTTTAAGGTTAGGGGCTTTGTGATAATCATTAGGGGCTTATCCTTGCAGGTCTATCATAGTGCCTTTTAAATAAAAGGCAGCCAGTGAATGCGTGTTGAACTGCATAGACTTAAACATCATGAAAACACATAAAACCCTTTTATAGACAACTATCTATAGAAGTCTAATTTTAATTAAATATGTTCTTTACTGTTTTCTACCAAGTTGTAATTCAGCATCTAATCTAATCTTAACCTCATTATATGACCACAGAACACTGTCATTTAATGTTTATGGAACTAGTGCTTAGTACAGAGAATGGTGTTACTCTTAAAACATGGCCCAGATCCAAAATGAAGCACATGTACACAGCTATCAATGGCATTAGCTATGAGCCACTTCCTATATCCACTCTCAGGACTCTTTCACTCTTTGCTATCCCAGAAAAATCCTGAGATTTCTTACTACCAGTATAAAATATATTTCTGACTCAAGAGACTACTGCCTATTAAAGAGAATGATCAATTTAGCTGTCTTATTGTAACATACATTTGGATGTTGATACTTGAAAATTTTACTTGTATTTGACTAAAGTTCTCACTCTCTGCTGCAAAAATAAAAATTAAAGTGCCAAGCATCAAAATTTGAAATGTTCTCTTAGCAAGGACCTTGGAAGATTTGGCAAGTATGGGAATATATTCCAGTTAGGAAAAAGAATCAGAAATAGTTTGCTTTCATGTGGAGCAGAAACAATATTCACTTACAGTTTTACCTCAGAACTATGCCAATTCTCTTAACATCTGTTACAGTACATTTTGAAGACATGTGTCTGGGCATCTGATGGAATATCACTTTGATCACTTTGATGTCACACTGATCAGGTAAGTGGAGTCCTTGATGAGATGATGAGATAAGCCCCCTGAAGATCAGGGAATTTTTAGGGGTCCAATGGTCAGATGCATGCCAGGTATCCCCTCCAAAGAGGAATTTGCTGCATACTGCATCCCATAGTACAAATAAGGAAGTACAGCACCTGGTAGGCCTCTTCAGGCTCTGAAGGCAACACATTCTACATCAAGGTTTTTCAACCTTCACACTGTTGGCACTTTGGACCAGATAATTCTTTGTGTGGAAACAATCTTGTGCATTGCAGAATGTTCAGCCGTATCCCTGGCCTCTACCCAAGTTGATGCCAATAGCACTCCCCCTACTACGGTCGTGAAAATGAAAAATGGCTCCAGACTTAGCCAAATGTCCTCTGGGGAGCAAAATTATCCGTGGTTTAGGACCATTGTTTACATCCAGGAATTCTGCTGTCTCATTATACCAAGTGACAGGGAAAGCTACTAGATATCAGGGTGGTCCAGAATAGAAATGAGCTTAGCAGAAGGTACAGGTTTGGGTATAAGCAGGTCTACTGCTCGAGCTATACTATCCAGCAGACTTTCTAGTCTTGGAGATGTCCATAGTGGGAAAGATTCAATGTTCTTATTAATATGTTTGGGTCTAAATGCCCCATAATACATTTGCGCTTTGCCTGCCTCTCTGTTCTTTTCCCTCTTCTCTTTTTTTCCACCTTTCTTTTTGATTAAGCATTTTCTATTATTTCATTTTTTCCTTCCTACTGGCTTTGATGTTAGTCTTTTTACTATTACTGTTTTTTTTAGATTTATCCAGGTATTTTTCATTGATTTTCACTCTTTCCTACATATCAACATTCTATTAGAGACAGTTTTCTTCTGCCTGAGAAACACTCTTCAGTATTTGTTTTTAAGAGCATTTTCTACTTTGTCTGAAAATGCCTTTTACTTCAGGGCCAAGTATTTTTGGTATTGAATTTTCGGTAAAGAAAATGTCATTGTTGTTTGGCTTCCAATATTTTGATTGAGAAAGCAGATTTTAGCATAAGCAGTGCTCTTTCTATGGTAACTTTTTCTCTGGTTGCTTTTATGATACTTTTTGTCTAATTTTCAGCAGTTTTATTATGATATGCTTAGGTGTGGATTTGTTTTTCTTGCTTACTTGGGATTAATTCATAAACCTGAACCAGTTGCTTGCTGTCCTGATTGATAGTTGTGTAAAGATCTCAGCCATTATCCATTCATATATTGCTTCTACCTCTTTCTGTCTCTGCTCTTTCTGGGGAGTTCAATTAAATTCATCACAAAGCTCTCTTCTCCGTATTTTTTATTCTTTCAGTTCTGGTTTTATTTTATTTTCTTCTGACTAGTCTTTCATGAATTCTATCTTCAGGTGTGTCTAATCTGCTATAAGCCCATCCTTTGAGTTCTTAAATTCAATTAATGTATTTTTGGGTTCTCTAACTTTCATTTGGTACTTTTCTGTATTTTCCCAGATATCTGCTGAAATTCTCTATCTTGACTTTTATCTCCTTGGGCTCAATAAGCATATTTTAAATTTTGTGTTGTTTCTGTTACTTCTATTTCATGCTGTCTTATGTCCACACGTGCCTTGTTATTTTGAGATGGACATCAAATCTGTAGACTCTTTGTAAAATACCTTGAAGTCTTGAACTCCAATTTCTGTCCACCTATACCTACAAGAGGCCATCAGAAGCATTGCTGAGCTGATTAGCTAACACCTACAAAATCCTCAAAAAAAATTCAAGGGAAAAGTGATTCCAAACACAGGTTTACTTATCTAGGCTTTTTTTCTTTCCAGACTCCTGGCTGCAATTCCTCACTGTTAGTTTTCAATTTTTTAAAATCATTTTTTTTGAAATAATTTTGCCTATTTTTTTCCTATGTGTTCTAAGTTGAAGAGTTGGTCCAAATAACCTTACCTTCTTGTTGCTGTAAGTCATTTATATTCTTATACATAGGAACTGGACGAACTGGAATTTCTGTTAAGATAAAGGTGGTTTGAGAAGGGTGAAGATATGTGGGAACAGTGGTTTAAAAGATACTTGTATAACTACTTTTTTTTTAAAATTCCTTTTGAATGTTATATTCACATAAAATGCTTGCCTTTTCTTTCTTTTGTGGAGGTATGGCAAAATAGCTCTTACATGCAAAGTCTAAACTGCAGTAAGGTCCTTTCAATGATAATTTCCATTGTTTGAATCTAAAGTAATTTCAAGCTGCTTCATACAGTTTCTGTACTATCAGAAGTTAAAACAAGAAGTGAATTCTTCATTCCAAAATTTGCACTGGATGTACTTTTCAAATTCACACTATAATTCCAGCATTTTTTGGACCTCTATGAAATTGCAAGAGAAATTTCTATACATAAAACTCTATTTAACTGTGCAATTGTGGAATTTCCACAAACTTCAACTGGAAATGATTTGCAATGTGATGATATTAATTTTTGTCAATGAAAATTTTGTAGGTATTTGTTTTCTCCTAAGTATGTATATAATATTGTCAATTTTGGACTCTTGGTCTACAGAGCTTAAGATATTTACCATCTGGCCCTTTATAAAGTTTGCTAGTCCATAAGCTAATACTTCATACTGGTAAGTCTTCCCTAACTATGAGTTATTAGTTAAGTGAAATAAGATGCCCCTTCCTCAATGCATTCTTCATTGTTCTCTTCCAAGCTCCTTGCACAAATATATTTATATAGTTTCTGGACTATATAAAATCTGTAATGTATAACTTCATCAGATTCTGTGAGGCTTTCTCACTTTGAAAACACATTTTTCTTTCAATTATGAATTCTGATACCTACTGGGAACTGATTCCAAGGCCTTTTGACAGTCAGTGCATTAATGGTGACTCAGGCATGACTACTCTTGTCATATTCAAACTTAATCTGTTGGGGAAAGCCTTCCTACATAGACACACACACACTGTTTCTCTCCTTTGTGAATTCAGCAGCCTCTGCTCCTGTGGTATTTCCTAGAGGAACTACCACAATCAGTACATTCGTAAGACTTCTGTCTAGTGTAGGTTCTCTGACATGTATTTAAAACAGATTTCTTCATAAAGGCTCTCTCTTATTTAGTACAAACGTAATTTTTCATTACAGTGAGTTTTCTGGTATTTAATCTAGCACGCAGCACTTTCTCATTCACTACACATACATGGTTTCAGTGTGTTAATTTTCTGATTTACTTGGAATTGTGACTTGGAAGTGAAGGACATGCACAATCATTGCATTCACAAAGTATCTCCCCTGTATGAACTTTGAGGTGCAATTGTACTAGCATTTATTGCTGTGTAAATTATCCCCAAACTCAAAAAGTTTTCAACAATACTTATTACATTTCTAAGGTAGGAATCTGGGAGTGGCTTAGCCGTGTAGGTCTGGTTCAGGATCTCTTGTGACGTTTTTATTCAAGGTGTCAGTTAGGGTTAAGAGAATCAGCTTCCAAGTGCATTCACATGATTGTTGGTAGACCTTAGTTCCTCTAGTTGCTGACCAGACTTCAGTTCCTCACTGTGTGGGACTTTTCACAGGTCTACTCACAGTATGACAATTTGCTTCTTTCAGAAGCAAGAGATCATAAAGGATACCCGCAAGAGGGAAAAAGTCTTTTATCTAATCTTGAAACTAACATACCTTCATTTCTGCTGTTTGCTATTGATCACACGAAACTAATCTTCATAAAATGAAGTAGGAGACCATGAAAAGATGTGAACACTGGGAGCACCACTGGGAGCCGTCTTGGAGGCTGGCTTCATTCAATAAACGAGTTTGACTTGCGGCTGATGGCCTTACCACACTCAGTATGTCTCTTTCCAGTATGAAATTCTGGTGTACACTGAGTTAACTTCTAGGGTTAATTAAGGCTTTTTCCATGGTCACTCCATTCATATGGCTTCTTGCTAATCTGAGTTTTCTGAAGTGCAATCAAGGTTGACTTACAGGTGAAGATTTTTTCAAATTTTAATACATTCATAGGTCTCTCTCCACTGTGAACATTACAGTGTACAAAGATTAGGTATTTTGCTGAATGCTTCCCCATATTTAATGCACATATAAGATTTCTCTCCGAAATGGCTGCAAATATTCATTGAGGCTTGATTTGGAAGAATTTCTCAGTATGTTTCTCTCCAGAATGAATTCTCTAATGTTCAAATGTGACTTCTAAATCAAAGCCTGCTCCTATTCAGCAGTTTCTGATATATGAATTCTTCAAATGGACCTGAGTACCGACTGGTGGTAATGTCTTTATTACTTCATTCACCTTAGCTATTATGTTCTCAGCTCCACTTCCCACAGGAGCCTGAAGGTGGTTGGGCTATCTTTAAGTTCCTATCAAGAGTTGCTGGAAGAGGTAGGTTAGTCTCAGTAAGGATTTCACAGCCTCAACTTAATTTAAGAGTTTTCACCTTAGGTACCCAAAACTCCAAACCTTGTAGGTTTTAGAAGGAATTTGACTTAATGCTCAGAGTCCCTCAGGAACTAAACTGTTGGAAGTCTCAATGACAACAGTAGTTAAATTGCCTTAAGACCACTTCTGCTTCCCTTAGTTTTTATTTGCTCCAGGCCTACTCGTAATGAAGTATCTTAATTTTATTTGAATGGAACCAACTTTATTCCACAAGAACCTTTTCATTGGCAGGTTTTGGTTTTTGTTTTCCCTTTCAGCACTTTCAAGAGGTAATTCCATTGCTGTCTGTCCTTGACCATTTCTATCGAGGTATCAACTGTCTTAATGGTGCCCTATTGAAGGTAATGTCTTTTCTCTAGCTGCTTTTACAAATATCCTGTCTTAAATTTTCAGCATTTTTGCCATGTGTGCCTAGGTGTAGGTTTTTAACATTTAGTTCTGCCTGACTGGAATTGGCTGTGGGCTTTTTTATGAATTTTGGAAAATTGTTGGTCATAATCTCTTCATTGTTTCTGCTCCATTCTCTTCAAGACTCTAAATTATAATGTTAGACATTTTGAACATTTCCTGCTTCACTGGTATTATCTATTGATAATCATCTTATAGCTCACTAATCTTGTTTTCTAGTGCACACAATGTTACCACATCTAGGGAATTCTTAAAAAAATCTTTATTTCTAAAATATGTTTTTTCAAACAAAAAAATTATTTGATGAAAAATTTCATGCCATTCATTTGTCAAACTTTCTTTCCCACTTTCTTTCATATTAAATCATAATTACTTTTAAAAAACATTGTCTAACTCCACAATCAAGATCATTCTGATTCAATTGTACTTTTTTCTCTCTGGGTTAACTGTCATGATTTTGTTGCTTCACATATCTAGTAATTTTTAATTGTATGCTGAATATTATGTATAAAAAAACTATAGAAGCTCCAAGACAATTCCTTCCTCTGAAGAGGGTTCTCCTTTCTTACGTTAGGCAGAGCTAAAAGTTTTGTTAAGAACTAGGCCAATTCATCCCCATTCCTAGGGTACAGATACGAAGTTTTCAATTGAGAACCCAGATGCTTGTTTCCTCACCCTTGAAAGATTGCAAGGGATTCTGCTCTGCTTGTCAGTAATTTTCAGCTCTTAGCTTTTTGAGCCTCACTAAGCTTCAACACTTAATATCTTGACAGACTCACTGTTCTTTCAAAACCTCCAATTTTATAACTCCAGCCCTATGCAATCACTAAAAGTATAGCTGTTTTTTCTCTTAACATGGTCCTCTGCCTAGGCCTAACCTATTTTAATATTTTACTTTAGTTTTAATCAGAAAGATTTTAAAAAAGTTTCTGCTCTCCCACTAACCTCTGAATAGTTCTCCCTTCTGTGGGACTGAGTCTATTTTAGACTCAGTCATTTCCACATCACATTGATGCCTTTAAAAATATGCCCTTTGAAAGTTATCTTGCTTTTATGTTAGATGGTGTGTTGATCTGTTGAGACCTAATACATCTCATTGAAAACTGAACCCCTGTAGTGTTTATAAGGCAAGTACTAAAAAGTGGCAGAAAAATGAAAATGGTGACTTTGGAAAACTCAGGATGTATAAAATTACATTAATTACTAAAAAACTTTCTACAATGCTAATTGCTTTCCCTTGTCTCCAAATCCATGCCCTACCCTCTTCATTATCACAGTTTCCCCTCTTTATTTTTTTCTTCACAGAAAGGGGGAGAAGCAATTGTAAACAACCGAGTTTTCTGGGAAATAACATTAGAAGTTTCCTAGTATGCCCAGATCTTTGCCATTAAAAGAGCTTAGTTTTGACTAGCTTATTACAATTATAAATTTGATCAGTAACTATCAAACCTATGTAATTATATAAAGTTGTAAGTTTAAAGTTGAATATCAAGGTTTTTTCTATGTAATCAATCCTTACCATATGAAATTTTTCTTCCAAGAACTCCATTTTGTGCCCCCTAGATGGAATATAAAAGCACTTAACTGGGAATTAAATCTCTCACTCTTGTACCTCAGAGATTTGTTTAGTTGGATAGCTTCTGGATAGCCTGAGTCTTATGAAGCTCCCACAAGTGATGCTGGTATATGGAAACCACTGCTATAAACAGAAAAAAAACAAAACACTCAAAAGCCAGCACATTCTTAAAACTTGAAAGGTTATTTTTACCTGAAGGAATATGTTTGAACTTAAGTCTAAATCTGTTACGATCTGCAATTTATAAGCCTCATATAGCACTTCAATATAGATTAAAAAATCCAAAAAGATTTCAGAAGTAGAGACCTATAGCTTGAAGAGATCATCCACTAAATGATGGATACTTTTAGATCCATTATGGACATGATTTTGATTTTCAAGTTAGCAGTTTAAAAGTATTAATCATTTCATTAATCTATATAACAATTTATTGAAATATTCACTATATGATCATGATAAACATGTAATGTGTGGAGATGCAATTACTGCCCTCAAAAACATTACTTTCAGTCATCCTTAATGGAAAAAAAGCTGAGATCAATTCAATTCTGATGTATACAATTATATCACAATTCCTACCTTTCTGATGCAGTGTTTTAATAATGTATTATGAGCTTTCAAAAGAACTAGTCTACCTAGCTCTCATTTACTTATTACTTACAACTAAAACAAGCATGATTCTCTTTGGGGAAAAAGGTGGTAAGAACAGAGGGCAACAGTCATCATCCTTTGTAAAATTTTACTTTGACCTACATTATTTTGAGTTACATTATTCCACATGAATAAAACTTGGGAGATTTAATTTTACTAAATATCTAAGGCAGGGGATCAGTCAACTAAGCTCCAGTCTGCTGCCTCTTTTTTGTAAACACAGTTTTATTGGAATGTAGTCATGTTCATTTATTTCTGTATTGCTTATGGCTATTTTTTGTACTACAATAGAGTTGAGTAGTGCTAGAGATTATATGGCCTGCAAAGTTTAAGACATTTATTGTCTGTCCTTTCACAAAAGAAGTTTGCTCACTCTGATCTATACCATGAAAATAATTTTTAAGTGCATTTTAAAGTAACTTAAAAGTCATTTGGTAATAAAAAATTGGGGTAAAACAGATTTTAGTTTGTATTTTAAAAGTACATTGCTGGTAATGGTTTTTCTCTATAAGCCAAAATTGTACCCTTGAGAGTGAATAAAGATGAAAAATCTGGAAATAAAATTTCCAAGAAATCTGAAAAGGTGTCTAAAAGACTATATTCTCTCAGATAACTAGAGTTTTAAAAAAATCTTTTTAACTACACATCTGAAATAACAAGTCCTGCACAAATTAATAATTAGTAAACAATAACATAATTAATAAAATAATTAATAATAGTAGGAAGTATACATATAGCTTCTAATTTTACTTACCATTTTAAGGTACTAAATATAAGTTGGGTTCATTGAACACCTACAAGGCATTTATTTGGATAAAATGAAATATCAAGAATCTAGAGAAAAGGGGAACTAAGAGCTCCAAATCTGAAACTGGTAAGATAGCTTCAAAAACTGGTGCGTACCTAAAAAATACTCAGTGGTAAGGGCAAAACATTAAGCTCAAGGTCATCAGAAAATGATCTGGTGAGTACAGATCCATAATTAAAACTAATCTGGATGAATCAGTGAAGTAGTTAATAAATATTTTAAGTCAGTAACTAAACCAACATCATTTATACTGGAATAAGATATAATACAAAACAGAAACAAATTCGAAAACAACAGGTCTTAAACTAAGGAAATCTTAACTAAATATCACAAACTATCAGAACAAAAGAGTCACCATCAAACTGTTCATAGTAATTTTCATCACTTGAGGCAAATAAAGTTGAATACAAAATCTATACTGCAGGAATAAACAAGTTATTTCTAAACTACAAATTCTTTGACAACTACTTACAGCATATACTGAAGGTCATAGCACTCTTTTAACTATGAGTAAAAATAACTAAACCAGAATTGCCAATGCTGCATTCAAGGTTTACATTTTATACATTAAACTTAGTTATAACTTAGGTCTTACCTTTGACCACCATTAATTAGCTTTTCAAAATCATTCCTACTGCCTGCAAAACTTCTATGAATGACTAAGAGTGAATATTTTAAGACTTGAACAACACTGTAAGAACTATGGATCCCTTCCCCACCACGATAAAAATAAAAGGGAAACAATGGAATCATGCTGCTCATAGGATGATGATGAGGTTCAAGTGAATAGTGACTATTCCCGAAGTTCATTACTTAGTTGACTTTAACTCCTTTAAAAAGATCATGGTACTTGATCACATGTAATGACTGGATACTGAACATAAGATGTCATTACTGCATACAGTCTCCTTAACTACACACAGATGCTACCATAAGAAATCAACTTTGAAGAGTAGTTCCTTCCCTTAATAAATCTTAGAAAATTTTATTTTTAGACATTTGATAAATTGAAATGGCTGCAGAGAACTTCAAGAGTTCAAATACAATAAAAATTCGGAAATGTGAAAGTTTTGAAACAAATCAGAAACTGTTCAACAGCCTAAGAATAAAGGTACTTAATTAAAAGAATTAAATTCAAGACAAACAGTAATTCAGGTCAAACTGACCTCCCAGATCCATAGAATCTGACAACATATACCCATAAAGTTTGACTCAATATTTATAAACCATGAAAACAAAAATAATATATTCTTCAATGTTAGCATCACTGCTACAAACTACAAGCTTCAAAATACTTCCAATGGCTCAAAAGAATGCCTAGCCACAGCTCAAAATTCAGATCCATGTAACATTTGAGTTTTAAAAACCTGTGCAATCTTGTTTTCCTAAACATTTTAAAACTGAATTTTCATCCATATGTATACATCCAGAATAAATTTTGGATCTCCTCTCATGGTACAGTAAGAGCTTAATAATACATTTCCCTAATAAAACTTTTATAACATTGACATAATTTAAACATTTTTCCTATTTTATGAAAAAAAATTAGCTGATTTTTACCAATGAAATGGTAAAATTAGAGGCAACTATAGCTTAAAATTACACAGTTTCTTAATGTTTTATTCATAGCATTCTTTATACAGATGAAGCTTCAGTGATATTTAATTTACTGCAGCATCCTGTGGGTGAAGCACAAAATTACATTAATTATAAACAAAGAAACAAAGCACTTTTGACTTTTTAAAATTATATATATATATTTATATCCAGTTGACAAACAGCATCACAATTATTACTGTATAAAAAACTAAAAATCACCATGGAAGCTAAGGTCTAAGAATTTATTCCAATTGTTCCCTTTTGTTTCTATCTAAGAGAGATTAGAAATTAAATTCCAGTACCTCAAAAAAAAAATCTACATTATTTACATACAGTATGGAAAATAAAAGCTGCTTTTTGGCTAAGTTAGATTGCTATTACCTACATTATTTACATTGTAAATGTTAAGGGAAAAAAGCACTGCTAACAAATAATATTTCAAATGAAAATATATTGTGCCTGGAATTTTGTTCTAAAATTAACTGTATATCCTAATAAGTGTCTGTTGAATATAATTTGACTTCCAATAGATTTACTGAAAATTTGAAAGAGTACCACTATGCTTTATATTGCTAATCTAGATAACATTAAGTACAGTATTGTAAAAAGTACAATCACTAAAGCTTAAATGAAACGATGGCAACATGTGTATAGATGGAATTTTATTTAAAACTATAAAATATAATGCCTTAATGTTTACCCATAATTATGAGACTATCTAATATTCTTTTCATCCTTTAAAAAGTCTCATATATAATAGATCCCTAAACAGTGAAACCTGCCAGTAACTTACCAGAAAAAAGTTTAATTATATTATTTTGTTCTTAGAATTATTTTTCTAATATTTAAAAATATAGCTAAACCCTTGGCAAAAACAAACGCAATCAATTCAGTGTAACAGACTGAGCTTTAAACCGCACTTTAATTTTCAATTAACTGTAACCTATTGGTTAACTGAACCAAAAGTAGATTTTTAAATGACCCACTATTAACCTTTTCAAATCAATTATAGAATGCATAGAAACGTGGAGATAAATTTTGGGGAAGGTGCAAGGTAGTAAATGTGGAAAATGGTAAATGCTAGTTTTAATAAAAAAAGTGGTACTAAATGCACATGAAAGTTAAATTAACACAGTATAAAAGAGAATAGCTTAAATAAACTGGGATTCACATATTACAATAGCAAAGTCATGACCCAATGAACTGAAGACATGAACAGTTCTGGAAATTCTCTTTTCAGCCTACTTCCAAAAGAAATAGTCAGGCTTTTTTCCTGTACATAGTTTTGAGCTTTGTCTATACCATATATAGTAGAAAAATAAATTCTTTAGCAACCTAGAAACAGTTTATAAAACTCTTTAAGTTTAATTTTCTTTGCCAGACATGCCAATGTTAAACTGACAGCTATAAATTAAAGCTATATAGACAATAGGTATAAGTAATATAGAACAAGTTAAGAATACTACATTTACCGGATTTTTCTTTTTAAAAATTACTGTACTTTCTTAATTCCTGTGTGCTTTGCAATAAGAATAATAGGGACTTTGTTTTCTTAGAAAAGATAATAACATGTAAGAGTACAACACAAATAAGATAATTTATAATATACATGTACTTCAACAGCAGCCTGGTTCATGTCAACATCTTGATTCTGAAGTTAAAATTAGAAGTATAATACCTAGGACATAACAGTTGGGAAAGACAACATTTATTTTAGGAAAAAATGGAGGAAATCAAACTCTTAGGAGCCTCAAATCTCAAAATCATCTATTTACTATAGTACACATAAGACAACCTTAAAATTGCAGTATGAATGAAGATTACACAACATGGACCAAAAAAAATTTTTTTTTTTACTACACAAAACTTAACCTAGCAACAACAACCAAAAAAACCCCATTTTTTTTTCCTTTCTGGGAAAAAACGGCATGGTTTGATAATAAACAAATTCTGAATAAAGCCTAACAAAATTTACCTATGCCACCTATTCTGAAAATTTTATCCATAATTTAGTGTTTTGGTTGTAACTCCACTAACAAAATGTTTAAACCCAAAAGCAGCAGTCATTTACAGCAAATCTGGTACCAACATCAAAGGAAAAAAATTGGTTTAAAAAAATGGTGCAAAAGCCATTTGGATTTTAGTACAACATATCACAGAAAAGAATACGAATACAAGATTGCAACTTTATATATACATACTCCAAAGAGGCTGTCAGTACCCGAAGTATTTTTTATTGCTATATTAGCAATGGATTTTTGGATATGTTTTTTAAGGGCCACATAAAAATAGATTCAAGGGACAGATTAAATTGAAGCCCTAGATTAAAATGTTTGGTTTAAAGAATTTTCTACAACAAATTTCATGTTTATGTATGAAAAGTTATATAACCTTATATGAAAATGTCATGAAGTATTTTCTGCACTATACTAAATGTATTTCCCAAGAGGGAAAAAATTAAAATATCTAAAATATATTAGATTAAGATTACAAGACCATAATAGATCTTTTGAACATGCATCTGTTTACAGAATTAACAGTGTACGAGATGTTTGTTTCATTATGGACTACAAAGAAATGAGTTGGTGACAACTATCCTTTGCACAACATTATCAACTCACTTTAGCCACAAGCATGTCCTTGGTATGTGTGTACAAGAAATATGTTCGTTTACCCCCATCAAATTATCCACAGGTTTACTTAGAAGATGAAGGTATAGAAATATGTTAAGTGTATTTTTCTTTCTTTCAAACAACTTCCAAGCATGGCATAGTAGCCTGAAATTATAAAATACTTACGTGGGCTTTTAGTTATCTACACAGACTGCTAAAAGTAAATTAAGTTGCTCAAATTAGCACATCAAATAACAAAACCAGCCATAAAGCAGGCTGAAAAGCATTAAATGTTTCATATATGTGAGTTTTTAAATCATTTAATTTCTATAAAAAAATTTTATTCACAATATAATGTGACAGAAAATGCCACAGGAATGATATACTGATTGCAATAAGGTTGCATGCAACAGCAGCTTTGTATTTTATAGCTATTTTTGTTTATAAAAATTAAACCTCTCCAGTCATGCTTATTAGCACATGGTCTTAGATTTGTAATGTAAATGAATAAGGAATACCATATAGCTCGAAGAGAAAATGTCTCATCATTTTGAATGTGAATTATTTGTAAGAAACATGAAGTATACTACTGAACCCTGAAACATGCATGTCTAGATTTGCTTTTTGTCCAATTTCAGGCTGCCTGCAATCACTTTCTACTTATATAATACCAAGAGGATCCGCCTGTAACTGTGGTTGTATCAGCTGAGGTTGCAGTGGTGGTGGTAACTGAAGCGGTACCATCGGTTCCACCAACTGTCCTGGGTTTGAAGGTGGTGGAGGAGCCACAGTGTTCGCAGTTTCCACAATTTCTCCATTGTAAAAGAAAAACTGACACTGCTGAATAAAAGTTTCAACAACAGATTGATGGATCTTCGTGGTAGAGAGAAACTCTCGGTTTTCAAAATCAGGTCTCATCAAAGTTGGCCAAAAACAGATAGATAAGTTGTCTGCTGTCATTAGGTTGATTTTATTTTGCTGGCTGACTCTGAAATTATGATATGGAAAAAACCAGTTAGAAATCAATCAAAACTCATTACAATTAGAGAATACTATTTCAGACGATTTGTTTTTACCTTTTTTAAGTCTTAACTTCAAATTTAAAACATTTTTCTTCTTGTGCATTCCATGTTCAACTACATTCTAATAATAAGAGGAAAGCAGTAAAATTCATCCCTTATGAGAATCAAAGATGGTCTTTACTTTGGAAAAATTATATCCTCCAATCAGGAAACTTTTCAACTTTCAAAAAGTTAAGTTTCTAGTATTCTAAAAATCAATCTTTTCAATCAGTTAATTAACTACCTTGTACATTGTTAGAAACTTAATTTCAATGACAACAGTTCACAGAAACACATTCCACCTTAAAATTCTTATGATTTAACAAAAGTTTACAAATGGCCATACATGAACTAATTTGCATCCAGTCCTTTAAATATGTGAGCAAGCACTACTACCATAGTCTGTAATAAGCAAGAAATCTAAGAAACAAATCTTGAATCATAACTCAAAGTTATTAAATTGGGAGGAAATTTTAGATACTTTATTCAACCCTCTCACTTCACACATAAAGAAACAGCCCAGGATGCAAAGTAGCAGGAAAATTTTATAAATTTGCATATCAAAAATTTAAAATATAAACCAAAGGACTGCCCCCACTAGACATAGGAGTTGCTTGTCTTGAGTTAAAATATGTGCACTAAAAACATGTGTTCTGTGGTGAAAGTCACTACACTATTTGTTAAGAGGCTAAATTAGAATATTCAAAAGAAAATCAACCTTTTGTTAACATATAATGTACAGTGGGCTCAGTCAGGTGTGTCTATGTGGTGGTCAAATTCAGATCCTGAAAATACCTACAGATTTGAAAGACATAAGAATATGCACATCAAGTCTAATTGTTGAGTCAAAAGATACAAAGGAAAGGCACCAAATCAGTTAGAGATGAGGGTGGTCTGGGAAGGCTTCCTTGAAAACATTATGTTTGAGTTGAGTCAACAGTGACAGACTCATAGACATAAAAAACAAACTTATGGTTACTGGGGCGGGGAAGAGGATGGGAAGGGATAAATTGAGAGTTCGAGATTTGCAGATACTACCTACTATATACAAAATATAGATAAGCAAAAAGTTTATACTGTATAGCACACAGAACTATATTCAATATTTTGTAGTAATTTATGGTTAAAAAGAATATGAAAATAAATATCTGTATATTCCTATATGACTGAAGTATTGTGCTGTACATCAGAAACTGACACATTGTAAACTGACTATACTTCAATAAAAATATATTAAAAAAAATAATAATTTAAAAAAAGAGTGATAGGCATTGGTAAAACGGTAGGAAGGAGTAATTTAGTCAAAACAGTGGTTCTCAGTGTATATCAGAACCTCCTGGAGAGCTTGTTAAAACAGACTGATAATTATGTCTGGGATTGGGCCTGATTATTTATATTACAAACAAATTCCCAGGTGATGCTGATGCTGATGCCGATGCTGTTGGTCTGAAGACTGAAATTCTGAGAACGACTGAGGCACTCATGTTAAGATGTGATAAGGGACTAGACAGAAACTGATACTTCTGGTTAAGTGATTAGTTAATACAGTGGCATTTGGTGTGTGCAAGGTGGAAAAGGAAAGGAGATGTTAACTGAAGAAGTCAAACCACTTAATGTTAAACAATTTTGTTTTTTTCTTCAGGATGTAAGTGATCTTTACAGACAGAGCTTTTATAAAGATCATTATGGCATCAGAATCAAGAAAGAATCACGAGGAAAAATTAGCAGACAGAGAGCTCAATGACAAAGAAACCAGAGCTTCCTAAATGAGAAATAATAAAATTTAAACTTAGCAGTGGCAGAAGAATAAAAAGGAAAAATAATTAGGAGACAGAACTTATTTGAAACAATAACTCACTGAATACGAAAGGTGAAAGAGAATAAAACCAAAGAACAACTCCATGGATTAATTTTTGTACTTTGTCAATCATCCATTATATATTTTATCCACTGCTATGTTTCTATAGTGCTTATATAAAAGTATCTGGCACAAAGAGTACCCATTATAGTTTAGTTGAGTATTTCTTCTAAAATTTAAGTCTAGTGATATTATTTCTCTGTTCCCTAGTGGCTCACCGTACCATTCAGAGTAACAAACATAAAAGCTTTTTTCATTGACAAAGTCTTGCTCCCCATAAGTGTCAGTGGAACTCAACAGCGCACTTAGTGACATACATGAAAGCAGCCTCCGTGTCAGTAAAATATTTTGAAGACTAAAGCTAGTCAAAAGGCTACACTCTGAGTAAGTAGCACTGTCCTGTTCTTCACTCTGCTCAAACCACATAGACCTCTTTGCTGTTCCTCAGCACATCAATATGCTTTTGCCTGTGTCATTAATTCTTGTGTTATCAGAGTCAAACACAGTGTCTAATATAACACTGATGGTGGGCTAGCACTGTGATTCTTCGAACATGCTCTTCCCTTTGTCCCTTCTGCCTATGCTTTTTAATGAACTCCGATTCTTAATTCAGCACTTTATTCAGGCCAGACAGTAATATGTTCATACACCATCCTTACATTCCATATTAGGTAAGGTATTAGGTAAGATCTCCTCTACTATTCTGTACACATCTGTTAAATCATGAATCACTTACATGGTAATTTTCAAAAGAGGAAAATTCTACTAATTATACTCCAATACTACGTATGCTGGTATTTTCTCAGAGAGAGAGACGTCAAAGAAGGATTACCAGAAGTGCTAATATAATTCTATGGTACACTGGTAACAATAATAAAGCTTTAAACATTGCTTAATATGCTCTTTTAAGAGGTACAGACTGAAATGTACTTGGTTTGGTCACTGACATTATTAGTTAAGAAATCAAACCCCAGTTCATTAAAATGTTAGTAGAAAGAGTAGACTTTTGAAAAAAACTAGTGCAAATGCTAATAATTCTATTTAGTCTCAATAACAACTTTGTGAGGTGTTAGTCTTCTCATTTTTACAGTTAAGAAAATCAAGACTTAGGAAGCTTAAGAAATCTGCCCAAGGCCACAGAACTAAAAATGTTTCAAAACCAAGCCTATTTAACTCTGTAGTCTTGAACTTTGAGCTATTATGCAATATTAATATTCTTCTCATTTAATAAATTGCATTACAAAGATTATTTTAAAAAAGCACAAACTTGAAGCTTAACACATTTAGGGCTATTGATATAGGATTAATGTCCTGCATTTCAGTAGCAGTCACGGTAGATAGTAATAAGAATTCAAGTTTCTGATAAAATTTCACTATAAGGAATATCCATAAACAAAACAAGCAAAATATACAAAAGAAACACACTATGAAAGAAAAAGCAATTAAACCTTTTAATAAGACTTGGGTTCTAATCATAAGATGTGTCACTTGAGCATATGATTTCTCTCTTTAAACCTCAATTTATCAACTTTAAATAGGTTGATTTGGTTAATTATCTGCCATTTCATAACTAAAATCCTAAGATTCTATAGAAGAGCAGAGACAAAGGGAATCTACTCGCCACACTTATTATTTATATAATCACTACATGAAAAATCTATTTTAAAAATACAGAAAAAATAATTTAAAGAACCAAAACTGTATGTTAGCTTGTCTCCCTCTTTATTTTATAATTACCCAATTTATAAACTTACAAGTTTGAAATCCGTAGTGCATTTTATTTGTAAAAATGAAAAATAAAAATACCTGTTTAGATGTGTTATTATGTATCTGAACACGTCATAGTTTACAGGATGAAATTTCTTAACAATTTCTTTCAGTGCATGAAGACGTTCTGTTTTATCTGGGATTTCTGTGAAATTAAAGTAGTGAGAAATTTGTGTGAAACTCATACATTAAAAAATATCTGATAAAACTTCTTGCTATGCTTACTATAAAAGAAAATCAAGAATGTGTATGAAGCATATTAGGAGAGGTAAACAAAGACAAAATGTTCCAAAGAAACCGCTAATAAATACATTATCATCTATTACAATAGCCTGAATTTTCACAAGTAAAGCTAATAACTGAAGATCAGTCAATTGGGGATGGTAAAATGGGAAATGGTATATTAATTTAGAATTAACTAATTACTTATAAGTTTGTTAGGCTCTTAATATTCATGCTACAGACTAAGTATTTTAAGTATCTTATCTAATCCTGCAGCTGCTGGACAAAAGTAGCCACAGAAAACATGTAACAAATAAGCATGGCTGTGTTCTAATAAAACTTTCAAAGAATTTCATATAATTTTAATGGCATAAAATTTTCTTCAACCATTTAAAAATGTGAAAGACCATTCTTAGCTTGCAAGCCTTCCAAAAACTGATGGCAAGTTGAATTTGGCCTGCAGACCATAGTTTGCCAACACCTGATTTAACGCATCATCTTCTATTTATTTACAATTCACTTTGCTTATCAAATATCTTTCTTCACAAGCAGTAAAAGCACTAGGTTACCTAATACTCAAATAGACCTTTTCTCTCATTTTCCAGATATTGCTTAATAGAAACATCTGGATGAATGATGGTGCCATGAATAAGCACATACTTTCCTTACTTTTTCAAAAATTGAATCAAGACATAAAGCCAAAGTTAATTTTTTTGACTTAAAAACAATTTTATGTACATGTGTATAGACCATACAGAGGTTAATATTTTACTGAGGTACATTACAACAGATACATTTATTTGAAGAATTTATTTCTTTTTCTTACAACACCTTTAGTTTGAATTAAAAACAAGTCTCAAACTTCCAGTACAACGAACCAACTTCTAGGAGCATCTAGTCACTTGAGAGGCTAGGTAAAACTTTTAAAGAAAAACAGTTTTAAGATACAGTTCTAGAAGTTGAATTTTTATTAGCTACATATTATAAGTGCATGACCAACTTTAACACACAGGAATCAACATATAAAACCCACTGTCATCATCTCTCAGGGAAAAAAAAAAAGGCAGCTATACTTACTTGCTGCTTCCAATAGCTCTGGATGAAGAGAATATGGAATTAAAGGATCTGGCAGATCTGCAAAGAAAGCTTTAAGAGCTCCAGCTACAGCATTTACTGTTACTTCCATGGATACAAGATTGATATTATGATCTACAAGATAAAAATTCAAATTTGTAATTTATACAATAGAATTTAAATTTTATTACAGGAGAAGTAAGCTAAATAGGTACTTGAGGATCCAAAGACATCAACCACCTTCTCACGGACCACCTTTCTTTACAGACTGATTCATCCATCCTTCCCCCACTGTTTTAATGTATGTTTGCCTGACAAACTATAGATAAGGGAAAAGAGAATCAAGCAAGAATTTTGTTACAAAAAAAAAAAATGCTATTAGGCTTATTAGTATATGAACAATATTAAATATTAGCTTTTACTCGTAACTTTTTTCTTTTAAAACATTTTATTTACATAAGCTATTTAAAAGAGACCATAAGGAAGTAGAAAGACAAAAGACAGGAATCATGCATATAAATTCAAGTTTCAACTTTTTAATTTATACTTAAATTTTTACAATACAAAATAGTTTAAATTTAAACTTAGTGAAATTCTGAATTAAAAAACAGGAATGAAACATATTAAAGTATATCATAAGGTTAATTTGCTATTTAAAAAGTCACATTCTCCTTATTATAAATATAATGAATACTTATGATAGCAAATGTAAAAATGCAGACCTACAAAAGGAAAAAAATAACCCCCATCACCCAGAGATAATCACTGTTTATACTTTAGCATGTTTCTTTTCAGCCCTTTTCTGCTCATTGGAAAAAAAAAAAGACAAATCATACATAGATTTTATATTGGACTTCATTCTTGAGGCATTATCCAATTATTAAAATTGCATAAGCAACACTTAAAAACTTTTTTGGAGGGAGCCAGGTAACATTTAATTGTAGTTTCAAACTTGCAGAAAATTTGCAAGAATAATGAAAAAAAGAAAAAAGAACTCACACATATCCTTAACCAAGAATCAACAACCCTTACATTTTGCCCTATATAAACAATTTTAATGGCTACAAAACATTCCCCCTGATTTAAAAATTTATATAATATTCTATTACTGAACATTTAGATTTATTTCATTTAAAAATATTATAAAGATTTTATAATAAAAACTTTAATGTATTAAAGCTTATTTCCTTAGGCAGGCTACATTCTTTGTAATAACAGCTACCCAATGAACATTTAATAACATGGTACCTGACACAGAAAACTCATCATATGCACTGTATCTCATTATTCCTCAGTTATTTACTCTTATCACTCCCATTCTAGATATGAAAAAGCTGAGATTTAAAGAGTAACTTCCCTAGGGCACAAAGACAGTTAAGTGGCAGAAATAGAAAACAAAACCAGAAAGTATAATTCAAGAGGCCCTGGCACTAACTACTATTTTTCCTTCATTAGGAGAAGTGAAATTGTACCAATTTGGTAAAGTCTAAACAGTTTTTCTAACAAAATATTTTTTAATGAAATACTAAACAATAAATACTCTTTCAAAACAAGGTACACACACATATTCCACCCTCCACTCAACAACCGACATTTTACCATTCCAACACACATAAATCTTCATTATTTTATATGGCTATCTAGCATTCTACTTGTAAACATGTGTGTTCCTCCTGCCTTTTAAAAAAATTACAAACAATGCTGCAATAATTACCTTGGTCTACTTCACAAAGACTTCTTCTGTAACACAAATGTTTACAAATGGAATCTCTCCAGCAAAGATACCTAACTCATTCACAACCAACAGTGTGTAACATATCTGCTTGCCTTCCTCCCAAGAACAATCTTTTTTACTCTCATAATAAAATAAATACAATCTTTTTGTTTTAATTATTTCTTTCTAATGACAGAGGCTGAGCACATTTTCATGTATTTGTTGGTTGCTTTCTTCTGATATGAACTGCTTAATCTTGTAAAAAAATTCCATAGCCACCCCAAGTTTATAGTTTAGCTCCTGATTTTATTTGCTTTACCCACTGTTTCTCATACGGAAGCTTTACATTTTTAGGTAGTCTAATTTAGCATCTCTTTCATGCTTTCTAGGTTTAATATCAAGTTTAGGCCTCTCTCTACCCTAAGATTTTTTAAATATTCACTCATTTTTCTCCCTAGTACTTACAGTTTTCATTTCTGCATTTAAACCTTTGATCTCATATATTTACTTCAATACGAGTAGGGAATTTAGTTTTGTTTTTTATTCCTAGTGGTTAGTTAGTTGGCTCAATATAATGAAGGAAGAAACAATAAACATTTAAACTGCATCTTTAAATAAGTTCAATCTCTGATATACAAAGATGAAGCTCATAACAATTTATGGCTTTTCCTATTCTGGTAATGGATTTATAGCTCTCCTGTTTCTTGACTGTGGTATCTATTCCATTAAACACTTCTAATATTACTTCAAAACTTTCTCCCCTCAACATCTATATCCTTAGGATGTTTTCATATGAAATTTCAAAAGGAAAAGTAATAAAACAATCATTTTATTTTATATAATTATCTTCTTACCTTGATCAAACTGCTTTTGAATATTGTCTTGATCAGTTTTGTTCCCACTAACACGGTAGAGTCCTTCAGTACATAATCCTAAAAGAAAAAATAGACTTTTGTACATGCATATATATTTACAACAAAGAATATACTTAACTTTCTTTACATCTTAGTGACTTACAAAACATGGTGGTAAAATATTTTTAAGAATAAAATATTTTTGAGCATTTCACTTAAAGTAAATTCTTAATGGATTATTTTAGTTTTAGACCATTTCACCCATTCAGTTCCATGCAAAAAGAGAAGCTATTTCTCCCTACTTCTTCCACTAAATACAACTAAAATTCCTGAGTGCAATATATAAAAAAAACAAGACTCTGAAAGGTGGAGAGAAGGTAAGTTGGCTAGCAACCTTAGAACTTGAAGAACAACATGACAATGAGTTTCCTGGATTTTCTTTTTGCTTCTTTTGTATCCTGAACCAGGCAACAGAGCTGCCTGCAACCCAGAAACACCAATGAGCACAGGCAAAAGAAAAAACAAAAAAACCCCAAATAAATCACCAACCAGAAAACCAACATGAAAAAACATTTTTTACTATCACTACCCTACTGCAAACACCATGGAACCCATTCCTCCTCATCCACATCAGTGAGGAGACCAGAATTCCACCTCTGCCAGCAATAACAAAGGCACCCCTCTTCCCCTCTCTAGACTGTCAGCAAAGGCTGAATGGTTTAAAGTACTTGAAACTCTTCTATGTGCTAAAGCAATAAAGCAAGAAAAGTAAACCAAAGGTATACAGACTGGGAAGGAAGATAAAACTATTTTTTTTCACAGATGACATGACTGTCTTTGTAGAAAAATCAATCTGCCAAAAAAATCCTGGAACTAATAATGATTATAGGAAGGATGGAAGATACAAAGTTGATACACAAAAGCCAACTGCTTCCCTTATACACCAAGGAATAAGTGAACTTTAAAATAAAAAACACAATACCATTTACATTAGCATGTCTAAAAATGAAATACTTCAAGTATAAACTAACAAATATCTATAAGATCCGTATGAGAAGAACTACAAAACTCTGATGAATGAAATCAAAAGAGAACTAAATATTACTGGCTCTTGAGCAATGTGGGAGTTAATCCGTGTACAATTTATAGTGGGACTTCTATACCTGCTGTTGTTCCACATCTGTGGATTCAACCAATCATAGAATGTGTAGTATTGTAGTATTTACTGTTGAAAAATATACACATATAAGTGGACCCACATAATTCAAGGGTCAACTGTAAATGGAGAGAAATACCATGTTCATGGATAGGAAGACAAAATACCAAGATGTCAGCACTTCCCAACTTGATCTACAGATTCAATGCAACCCCAATTAAACTCCTAGGCAGTTATTTTATGGATATCAATAAACTGATTGAAAAGTTGATATAGAAAAGGTAAGACCTAAAGCCAATACAACATTTAAAGAGAAGAACAAAGTTGGAAGACTGATGCTACCCAAGACTTACTATAAAACTACTGTAAGTCAACACAATATGGTATTGAGGGAAAAACATACAATTAGACCAATGGAACAGAACAGAGAGCCCGGAAATAAACACCCATTAACAGTTAACTGATCTTTGACAAATGAGCAAAGGCAATAAATACAACAAAGCAAAGATAGTCTTTCCAACAAATGGTGCTAGAAAAACTGGACATTCACATGCAAAAGAATGAATCTAGATACAGACTTTCACCCTTGACAAAAATGAACTCAAAATGCATCACAGACTTAAATGTAAAATGGAGAACTACAGAATTCCTAGGAGACAACATAGTAGAAAACTAGATGACCTCGGCTATGGTGGTATCTTTTTAGATACAACACATCAAAGATACAATTGGAGAAAAAAATATTGATAAACTGGACCTCATCAAAACTGAAAACTTCTCCTCTGCGAAAGACAATGTTAAGAGAATTAGAAAACAAGCCACAAAATGGAAGAAAATACTTACAAAAGACGTATCTGCTAAAGGTCTGTTATCCAAAATATACCAAGAACTCTTAAAACTCAGTAATAAGAAAACAATTCCATTGCAAAACAGGACAAAGACCTTAACAGACACCTCATCAAGGAAGACACAGAGATGGCAAATAAGCACATAAAAACATGCTCCACAACACTCAGGAATTGTAAGTTTTAACAACAATGAGATACCATTATTAGAATGGTCAAAATCCAAAACACTGACACCACCAGTTGCTGGCAAGGATGTGGAAAACAACAGGAGCTCTCATTCATTGCTGGAGGGAACACAAAATGGTACAGGTACTTTGGAAGACAGCCTGGCGATTTCTTACAAAACTAAACATATTCTTACCACATGATCCAGCAATCATGCTCTTTGTTATTTATCCAAAGTAGTTGAAAATTTATACCTACAAAAAAATCTGCAAATAGATGTTCTGAACATCTGTTTTATAGCTATAGCTATATTTATAGCATAACTGTCCAAAGTTGGATGTTCTTCAATAGATGAATGGATAGTTAAACTGTGATACACCCAGACAATGGAATACTATGCAACACCCAAAGAAAAATGAGCTATTAAGCCATGTAAAGATTAAATGTATATTACTAAATGAAAGAAGCCAATCTGTAAAGGGTACATAGTGTATGATTCCAACTATATGACATTGTGGAAAAGGCAAAACTATGAAGACAATAAAAAGACCAGTGGTTACCATGGGTAGGGGTGGTGGGGAGAGATGAACAGGCAAAGCATAGAAGATTTTTAGGGCAGTGAAAATACTCCGTATGCTATTATATAATAATGGATATATATCATTATATATATATCCAAACCAACAGAATGTACAACACCAAGAGTGAATGCTAAAGTACACTATGAACTTTGGGTGACTATCATGTGTCAATGCAGGTTCATCCCTGGCGAAAAACATACCATTCCGGTAAGTGATATTGGTAATGTGGGGCAGGGGAGTTTCATGTGTTGGGGCAGTGGGGTATATGAGAAATCTCTACACTTTTCTACTGATTTTGTTGTAAAGATACAGACATATAGATATAGATGTATCAAGCTTGTAAGGATGGAGTAACACCAATGGAGCAATGATAAGTGACACTTCAGGGACAAGAACACTACAGAAATAACAAGGCTAAACGTAGTATTTTTTTTCTCAATCAAAAACAGTATTTTTAAATAAAGGGGAGGTATATGTTTATTACTGCTACTTGAATTTACTGCATTACAACATGTCACTACTTTCTAGTCACTATATCTTTAATAGTTGAGAAAAAGCAGTAACAGCGTTCCAACCTTTCATTTTGTTACTTTCTTTACATATAATGCTTTAAATTTCATAAAGTAAATGTTATATGCATTGTTTTCATTCCATCTTCAAAATAACTGACAAGAGGCCCTATGTTAATGATAAGGAAATATACTTAGAAAAGTGAAGTGACTTGCACTGGGCAAGCTAGGGTCATTAGTTTGTCTCAATCAATATATAAAGGATGTATTTTTGAAATGCCTCCCTATTTGTTTTATGGTAGGTGGTTTCCTCTCTCAATGCTTTCTATCACTGGGGTTGGGCACAGCAATTTCACATCTACACATTTTTTCCTAGAAAATAAAAACACAGGCACAGATGTAAACAAAAGTGTAACTGCCAATACTGAATGTTTGGAGACATGTTCAGAAATAGAGAATTATTAAATCATGATTATTAAGATGTTAGCTATGAAAGATAAGTCATAAAAAGTAATTCAAAAGATAAATATCACATGAAATAGTTTTGCTCATGGATTAAAAAATATTTAAAAACCATGTTTAATTTTCCCCTTTTGAAAAAGTTACATATGTTTAAATGTATACTATATAATAAATATATAGAAAAAGAAAAACATCTCTTAATCATGAGAAGACAAGCGCATCTATTCATCATGAAACCACAGGTAATTTTTCACTTCTATTCTTTATGGACTTACCTATACTTTTTTTCCTGCTACAATGAAATATATAGTTTCTTTCCTTAAAACAAGCCAACCAAACAAAAAAACCCTGGCTAGCAAAAAATCAACAGTAAGCTATAACGATAAATGGAGCCTGGACTAGAATCCAGCTGTGTGAACTCAAGACAAGTTAATTTCTCTGGGCCTCAGTTTTTCACTCTGTAAAATGGAGGTAGTAACTGCACATACACCCCAACAGAGGTGTGAAAATTAAATGAATAAACAACACATTTGGGTAACTTCCGGGCAAGATGGCGGAGTAGAAGGACGCTTGTAAGCCACCCTCTCCCACAAATACACCAAGACCCACATCTACAGACCCACTCAGCCAACCAGAGCACCTGCGGAACTCCAACAGATCATCGCCCTCTTCAAAAGATAAAGACGCCAAAAATCTGGTAGGAGAAAAGGAAAAAAGAAAGAACAAAAGGCAAAGCAGCGCGGGACGGGTCCCGCGGGGAGGGAGCGGCAAAGGAGGACTGGCGCTTGCTCGCTGGGTCTCCCCTCTCCAACTGAGAGGCCAGCGGGACGGAGGGGGAGCCTCCGAGGCTCGGATCTGTACAGAGCAGCCCTTGTCTGACAGAACTAAGTTAAACGGGCACAGAGCGTCCCCCCCGACAACCAGCCTGAGATGCGGGCCGGCAGCAGCGGGCAGGGCCAGGCTGCATAATCTGGGCGGAGGACGGGGGCGGCTGCACGGAGGAATCTCCGGGGGACTGCAAGGGGCTGAGCGCCGGGGCTGTGGGTGTACAGGACAGAACAACCTGGGCCCTCCATAAAACAGCAAGGTTGATGTGCTCTCGGGGGAAGGGTGCATACCCCCATCTCTGAAAACCCGCGGAAACTTTTCAGGGGAAGAGGGGCGGGGCCCAGGCTGAGCCGCCATATTCTCCGGCGCTTAACACCCAGGCGGGGGCAGAGACGAAACCTGCGTCCCCACCGAAGGGCTTCGCAGCCTCAAGGGCCAGACTGAGACGGGCCTACAGCCCTGGGCAGATAGGACCCTTCCATTCTGGTACCCCAGAGAACTTGCTCCACAAAGACAAACAAGCAGCTGGGTCTTGGCTCGGAGCAGGGACGAGGCTGAACCTGGGTCTTCCCCGAGCCCACACGCGGAGCGCGACCAGGGCGGAGTGCGACCCGGGCGGAGCGCCGACCGGGGCGGAGCACCGACCGGGGCGGAGCGCGACCAGGGCGGAGCGCCGGCCAGGGCGGAGCACCGGCGCAGAGCGCGCAGCCGCACAGAGCAGCGGAGCTGCCGGCGGCGCAAGCAGGGGGAGAGCGGCCCCCCGCCTGTCGGGCAGGAACACAACCCCTGACCGAGGTGCTGGGAAGGGGCACGACCCGTCCTCCTGCCTGGCCAGTCTGCAACATCTGTCTGCGGCATCCAGAGGGGCAGTGACCTGCCCGCCCGCAGCAGAGGAGAGCTGCATCTGACCCCGTGTTAGGAGGAGGCGCGATCTGCTTCCCGACAGGTGCTGGGAGCAGCACAGAAGAGGGCGCCAACGGAGGGCCTATGAAAACAAGCTGAGCTTCCAAAACAGGACGAAGACAGGAGAACATCACATTAAAAGCACACACACTCCAGGAGAACACCGACAACCCCCCTTTTTTTTTTTTTTTTTTTTTTTTGGTTTTTGTTTTGCTTTGTTTTGTTTTTTTGTTTTCTGTTTCTGTTTCTGTTTTGTTTTGTTTTAATCTGTTTTCACCTGTTCTATTTTCAATTACTCTTTTAATTTTTACTTCTTAATTCATTTCTATATCTCTTCGGTTTTGATGTCCTGTTATTGATTAGACACAGGCTTCAAACACATATATTCATCTCCCCACCCCCCTTTTTTTTTTTTAAGGTTTTAAAAGGACTTCTCCACCCGATTAATACTCTGCTTCAACCCGCTCTTCTATTATTCATTATACATTGTTTTCAAACCCTCTTTCTCCCTTCTTTTAAAAATCTTTCTCTCTCTCTTATTCTTTTCTTTTTTTTTTCTTTTTTCTTTTTTTTCCTAAGTTCTATTCCTAAATAGGCATTAGATAGATAAAATCCTTAAGATCCAAAATAGACAACTGATACTTCATAAACCACAGTGCCAGAGAGGTATGAGCAAGATGAAGAAGCAGAGAAACCTTTCCCAATTAAAAGAACAAGAGGAATCCCCTGAAAGAAAGCTCAATGAAATAGACATCGATAGCCTACTAGATCAAGATTTCAAAAAAGGAGTGATCAAATTGCTGAAGGAATTAAAAGAGATAATGCTTAGAGAAATAAAATATGTCAAAAATGAAATTGAAGCTATAAAGAAGAGCCAAGCAAAATGGGAAAACTCAATGACAGAGATGAGGAATGATCTAACAGCTGTGCAAAGCCGACTAGTTAATGCAGAGGAACGAATTAGTGATCTAGAAGACAGGGCAATAGAAAGCACCCATTCAGAAGAACTACAAGATAAGCAAATAAAAAATAATGATAATAGCATAAGGGACCTATGGGATAATATAAAGCGTCCCAATCTTCGCATAATAGGGGTCCCAGAAGGGGAAGAAGGATCAAAGGGGATTGAAAAGATTTTTGAAGAAATCATGACTGAAAACTTCCCAAACTTAAAGAAGGAATCAGATATCCAAGTACAGGAAGCTCAGAGGGTCCCAAACAGGAAGAACCCAAATAGACCCACACCAAGACATATCATAATCAAGATGGCCAGAGTCAAAGATAAAGAAATGATTCTAAAGGCAGCAAGAGAAAAGCAAAGAGTGAACTACAAGGGAACCCCCATAAGGCTCTCAGCTGATTTCTCTACACAAACACTACAGGCCAGAAGGGAGTGGCAAGATATATTCAAAGCCCTGAATGAAAAAAAGATGCAGCCTAGGATACTTTATCCAGCAAGGCTATCCTTTAGGATAGAAGGAGAAATAAAGAGTTTCACAGACAAAAAAAAGCTGCAGGAGTTTAGCAACACTAAACCCATGCTAAAAGAAATATTGAAAGGGCTATTCTAAATAGAAAAGCAGCAGGATGCTACAGAAATGAGAAACGTACAACTGGAAAGGTGATAACTCATGAATTACAAATAAAGAAAACACGAAATTATAAAAGAAGACATACAAATCACTGAGAGTGGGAGAGGGAGGCAGGGAAATATAGAATTTTTTTTCTTTCTTTTTTTAAATTTTTTTTAACAGTAGGATGGGTTTGAGATCATGTTATTATCAGTTTATTAAAAACGGGTATAGGTTAATAGATTTACAAAAAAGGGTAACCACAAGTCAAAAATTTACAAGGGAGTCACAAAAATTAAATAAAATCCATGATAATACAAAGGAAAATTACCAAACCACAAAAGGAAGAAGAAAGGAACAAAGAGGATATACCAATTCAACTGCAAAGATAAGTTCAAAATGGCAATAAACACACATCTATCATTAATTACTGTAAATGTTAATGGACTAAATGCTCCAGTCAAAAGACACAGAGTGGCAGAGTGGATTATAAAGCAAGAACCTTCAATATGCTGCATACAAGAGACCCACTTTAGGGAGAAGGACACATATAGATTGAGAGTGAAAGGATGGAAAAGGATATTCCATGCAAATGGAAAAGCCAAAAAAGCAGGTGTTGCAGTACTGATTTCAGACAAAATAGACTTTAAAACAAAGGCCATAAAGAAAGATAAAGAAGGACATTTTATAATGATTAAAGGAGTGATACAAGATGAAGATATTACACTCGTTAATATATATGCACCCAATATAGGAGCACCTAAGTACATACAAGAATTACTAACAGAGATAAAGGGGGATATTGATGGGAATACAATCATAGTTGGAGATTTTAACACTGCATTAACATCACTAGACAGATCTTCCAGACAGAAAATAAACAAGGCAACAGAGAAATTAAATACTACAATAGAAAAACTAGATTTGGTGGATATTTTCAGAGCTTTACACCCCCAAAAAATAGAATATACATTCTTTTCAAGTGCACATGGAACATTTTCCAGGATCGATCATGTACTTGGACACAAAAGAAACCTCAACAAATTTAAGAAGATAGAAATTATCTCAAGCATCTTTACTGACCACAATGCCATGAAACTGGAAATCAACAACAGAGAAACAAAGGAGAAAAAAAGAAAAGCATGGAGATTAAACAATATGTTATTGAAAAAACAATGGATCAATGAGGAAATCAAAGCTGAAATTAAAAAATACCTTGAGACAAATGATAATGAAAGCACAACCACTCAAAACCTATGGGACACAGCAAAGGCAGTGCTAAGAGGGAAGTTTATAGCGATACAGGCCTTTCTCAAAAAAGAAGAACAATCTCAAATAAACAAGTTAACCCACCACCTAAATCAATTAGAAAAAGAAGAACAAAAAGCCCCAAAAAGCAGCAGAAGGAAGGAAATAATAAAGATCAGAGAGGAATTAAATACAATAGAGATTAACAAGACCATAGAAAAAATCAACCAAACCAAAAGTTGGTTTTTTGAAAAAGTAAATAAAATCGACAAACCTCTGGCCAAACTCACAAAGAAGAAAAAAGAGAGAGCACAAATTAGCAAAATAAGAAAGGAAAATGGAGAAATTACAACAAACAAAATAGAAATACAGAATATCATACGAGAATATTATGAAAAACTATATGGAACCAAACTGGATAACCTAGAGGAGATGGACAAGTTTCTGGAAACATACTGTCCACCAAAACTGAATCAAGAAGAAACTGAACACTTGAACAACCCGATCACTAGAAAGGAAATAGAAATAGCAATTAAAAACCTCCCTACAAATAAAAGTCCAGGACCGGACGGCTTCACTGGGGAATTCTACCAAACATACAAAGAAGAACTCATACCAGTCCTTCTCAAACTCTTCCAGACGATTGAAAAGGAGGGAATACTCCCAAACTCTTTCTATGAAGCCACCATCACCCTGATACCAAAACCAGGCAAAGACACTACAAAAAAAGAGAATTATAGGCCAATATCACTGATGAACATAGACGCCAAAATCCTCACCAAAATTTTAGCAAATAGAATCCAACAACACATAAAAAAGATTATACATCATGACCAAGTGGGGTTCATCCCAGGGACACAAGGCTGGTTCAACATACGCAAATCAATCAGTGTAATACATCACATCAACAAGAGAAAGGACAAAAACCACATGATCATCTCAATCGATGCAGAAAAAGCATTTGATAAAATTCAACACCCATTTATGATAAAAACTCTCGCCAAAGTGGGTATAGAGGGAACATATCTCAACATAATAAAAGCTATATATGACAAACCTATAGCCAGCATAGTTCTCAACGGTGAAAAACTCAAAAGCTTCCCACTAAAATCTGGGACAAGACAAGGATGCCCACTATCACCACTCCTATTCAATATAGTCCTGGAAGTCCTAGCCACAGCAATCAGGCAAGAGAAAGAAATAAAAGGGATCCAAATTGGAAAAGAAGAGGTAAAAGTGTCATTATATGCTGATGACATGTTACTATATATAGAAAACCCTAAAAGGTCCACAAAAAAGCTACTAGAGCTGATCGAAGAATTCAGCAAGGTAGCAGGCTACAAAATTAATGTTCAAAAATCAGTTGCCTTTCTTTACACTAACGATAAATCAACAGAAAAAGAAAGTAAAGAAACAATCCCCTTTAAAATAGCACCCAAAGTAATAAAATATCTGGGAATAAATCTAACCAAGGAGGCGAAAGAATTATACACAGAAAACTATAAACCATTGATGAAGGAAATTAAAGAAGACTTTAAAAAATGGAAAGATATTCCATGCTCTTGGATTGGAAGAATCAATATTGTTAAAATGGTCACACTGCCCAAGGCAATCTACAGATTTAATGCATTCCCTATCCAATTACCCAGGACATATTTCACAGAACTAGAACAAATCATAATAAAATTTATATGGAACCATCAAAGACCTAGAATTGCTAAAGCATTACTGAAGAGAAAGAATGAGGCTGGAGGAATAACTCTCCCAGACTTCAGACAATACTATAGAGCTACAGTCATCAAGACAGCATGGTATTGGTACCAAAACAGACATATAGACCAATGGAACAGAATAGAGAGCCCAGAAATGAACCCACAAACTTTTGGTCAACTCATCTTCGACAAAGGAGGCAAGAATATACAATGGAATAAAGACAGTCTCTTCAGCAAATGGTGTTGGGAAAACTGGACAGCAGCATGTAAAACAATGAAGCTAGAACACTCCCTTACACCATATACAAAAATCAACTCAAAATGGATTAAAGACTTAAACATAAGACAAGATACAATAAACCTCCTAGAGGAAAACATAGGCAAAACATTATCTGACATACATTTCAAAAATTTTCTCCTAGAAGAAATAAAAGCAAGAATAAACAAATGGGACCTAATGAAACTTACAAGCTTCTGCAGAGCAAAGGAAACCAGAGATAAAACAAGAAGAAAACCTACGGAATGGGAGAAAATTTTTGCAAGTGAAACTGACAAAGGCTTGATCTCCAAAATATATAAGCAGCTCATACGACTCAATAAGAAAAAAATAAACAACCCAATCCAAAAATGGGCAGAAGACCTAAACAAGCAATTCGCCAAGGAAGACATACAAATGATCAAAAAACACATGAAAAAATGTTCAATATCACTAATTATCAGAGAAATGCAAATCAAAACTACAATGAGGTATCACCTCACACCAGTCAGAATGGCCGTCATTCAAAAATCCAAAAATGACAAATGCTGGAGAGGCTGTGGAGAAAGGGGAACCCTCCTACACTGCTGGTGGGAATGCAGTTTGGTGCAGCCACTATGGAAAACAGTGTGGAGATTCCTCAAAAGACTAGGAATAGACTTACCATATGACCCAGGAATCCCACTCCTGGGCTTGTACCCAGAAGGAAATCTACTTCAGGATGACACCTGCACCCCAATGTTCATAGCAGCACTATTTACAATAGCCAAAACATGGAAACAACCTAAATGTCCATCAACAGGTGACTGGATAAAGAAGATGTGGTATATTTATACAATGGAATACTACTCAGCCATAAAAACCGACAACATAATGCCATTTGCAGCAACATGGATGCTCCTAGAGAATGTCATTCTAAGTGAAGTAAGCCAGAAAGAGAAAGAAAAATACCATATGAGATCGCTCATATGTGGAATCTAAAAAACAAAAACAAACAAACAAACAAAAACAAAGCATAAATACAGGACAGAAATGGACTCATGGACAGAGAATACAGACTTGTGGTTACCGGGGTGGGGGGGCGGGGTAGAGGGTGGGAAGGGATAGACTGGGATTTCAAAATTGTAGAACAGATAAACAAGATTACACTGTATAGCACAGGGAAATATACACAAAATGTTATGATAAATCTCAGAGAAAAAAATGTGACAATGAGTGTGTATATGTCCATGTATGACTGAAAAATTGTACTGAACACTGGAATTTGACACAACACTGTAAAATGATTATGAATCAATAAAAATGTAAAAAAAAAAAAAAAAAAAAAAAAAAAAAACAACACATTTGTTTCATAGCATACTGAAAGTTCACTATACAAATATTAAGCATTCAGCAAAAACTGAGTATTATATTATTAATTATTTCACTCTAGGGATAAAAAGAGTGAGGGCTAGGGTTTCTTTAGACTTTGCACAACACTCATTTTCCTGCAGGAATTTCATCATTAAAAAACAAAAGAGCTACAGATATAATTATCTGGTTGTCAGTCACAAAAATGAGAATTCCATATGTTTCAAAATAAATTAAAAACAAACTATATGACAGCTTTTTCCTAAGAGTAGCCTTTCTTTCCCTATCATAACCACAGGGCATCTTGCACATTGCGAATCACCTTTATTATACAATTTTTTACAATGTAAAACCTGGATTTTTAATTATATTAATTTAACGGCTCAGCACAATACAAATTAGTAAGTTGATTTAAATTTAAATTATGCAAAGTCACACTGTAACACAAATGTCTCCATTTTCTCATCTTTTGCAACGATTGATTATACACTCTTTGTATTTGTAGAAAAAAACAATAAACGCTAATTGTAGCTTGGAAAATAGACTTCAAGAAATATCATTCATGTATAACTAATGTCACAAGGTCCCACACTCAGAGTTATTAAAAAATTGAGGTTCATTTTTTAAAATACTTATTAAATAAGGATTTAATATATGTGCCAGACACTGTTTTAGGAGTTAGGGATCAGTCCCTCTCTCAGATTCATCATCTAATGGCCATGGTGTTTAAAAAAAAGGAAAGAAAAAGAAAGAAAAGCATTAGCTATAACAAAATGACCAGCTACTTCCAAGAAGAAAATATTCTTGCTAACATAAAAAGAGACTACAACGCTAGAAAATAAAAAGGTAATATTATTACCCTAGAAAACCTTAAGGAATTTCTGCCAGATACAGGCATACTAAAATGATCTAAAGAAATACTTTACGGGCTAATTTATAATTCCTCTTTGCTAGATCAAGAATAAGTAAGTCACACTTGAATCATTAAATTCAGATGTCAATGATACCCACCCAACTTTAGCACTTCTATGACAATGTTAAAGTTATTAAAAGCCTGGAATTTCAAAAGCAACATAAAAAATCCTTCAACAAATGACATCATGTGTCTCTTAGTGTGATGCATTAAGCAGGATACATCAGCCCTGTGCAGAATTCCAGTCAAAAATGTTTAACTTGAAACCGACCAGGAATCAGACAAGTAACATTAAAGAACATTCTGCAAAAAAAACTGGCTTAGAATTTTCAAAAAATGTGCCAGGAAAACACATAAAAGGCTAGGGCACTATTCTAGATTATAGAAAACTAAAGAGACGTAAGAAGAAATATTAAGGTATGATCCTTGACCGGATCCTAAATTGAGAGAATAAAACAGCTGTAAGTGGGCATTACTGGGACAATGAAGGAAATCTGATTGTAAATATAATATTAAATAATAGGATTTTATCAATGTCATATTTCCTGAAGGTGGTATTTATATTATGGTTACATGGGAGAAATGCCCTTGTTCTTAGGAGACACATGTTAAAAGATTTAGGAAGGGAGTGTCATGCTGTCTGTAAGTTTCAATCGGTTTGGAGAGGGAGGAGAAGGTTGGGGAGAAGTGTGGCCCAATCCCCATCCCCAAACTGGTGTTTCTAGGTCAAAGGTATATGGATGTTCAACCACACTACTCTTGCAACATTTCAGAAGGTTCAAAATTTTTTCAAATGTTTAGATAACATGGCGGGCGTTGAGGAGATATGCAAAGGAGTGAATATAAAAATGAACTGCGAAAAACAGGCAGGACAAGAAGGACGAAGACATGAGGTAATGACATTTAGTGAGAAAGTGTTAAGAGTAATGAAGAAAAAGGAGTGCTTAAAGAAAAACCAAGTGGGAATGCTGAAGTTTAAATAAAAGGGCTTTACTGAAGAAAGTCATGTAGATGTTTATTTTAGCAATAAAACAAAGATTCATTCCTACTTCACCTCTATTATTTCACTCATCATTGGTGTGTTGGAGTAACACATAATTTTTAGACCAATATTTAAAGAACCTCATTGAAACATTCATCCTTCTAACATAGTCTTATCAGAAAAAAAACCCTCTAAGCTTTAGAGATAGTCTATTCCTATTTCTTTTATAATTCATTTGTAATAGTGGGGGCATTTCAGATTAACTACATCTACATTCAAATATAAATTTTAGGAAATACAGGTGAAAAAATTCCTCACCTATGTGGAACTTGGTCATCTGATCACCTAATCTACCATAACTAAAAAATGGAAACAAAAAAAATTATAAATTGTAACATCAAAAAGATGTTACTAAGCCTTTATACTAAAATATACTTTTTCCTTTATAGGAGGAATTTAACCTAACCAAAAGCACAACTTAAACTAACTCTGCCATATGTTTTCCTGACTCAAAGCAGATTAGAAGATGCAAATCAGAAAAGCAAAATAAGATAACTAGCAGGTGGTAAACTGACAACAAAGCAGGAAATTGAAAAACTTAATCTAGAAAAAATTTACGAACTATCTAACATAGGAATGCCTCAAAAGATTCTGAAGATGGCACACTTAGAACCAGAGAAAACTCTCATTCTAAAGAAAGAAAACACTTCCTAACTCATTCTATGAGGTATTACTCTGGTACTAAAGCCAAAGAAATTAAAAGAAAAAACTACAAACCAATCTTTATGAATACAGATACAAAAATCTTCACCAAAATACTAGTAAACTATAACAGCAATGAAAAGATTACACACCATGGGCAAGTGGGATTTATCCCAGGAATGCAAAGGTGGTTCAACGTAAGAAAAAAACAATAATGCAACTCACCACATTAACAGAATGAAAGAAAAAAGCCACAAGATCATCTCAATTGACACAGAAAACTCATTTCACAAAATCCAACACCTTTCATTACATACACACACACACACATATATATACACATACACACACACACACATATATATATATATATAAACTCAACAAACTAGGAATAAACAGTTTTATGGGTTGAATTTGTCTCCCAAAAAGGTATGTTGTTGTACTCTTAACCCCTAGTACCTCTGAAGGGAACCTTATTTGGAAACAGAGTCAATACAGTTATAATTAGCTAAGATAAGATGAGGTCACCCTGGAGAAAGGTGAGTCCTTAACCCAATGACTGGTATCATTCTAAGAAGACAGACAGACCAGACAGAGGGAGAACCCGAAAGGCAGAGAATGGAGTTAACACTGCTGCAAACTAAGGAACACCAAGGACTGATAGCCACTGCCAGAACCGAGAAAGAGGCAAGGAAGGATTCTACCCAGAGTCTCAAAGGAAGCATATGACTCAGCTGACACCCTGATTTCAGACTTCCAGCCTTTAGACTGTTAGCAAGTAACAGTGGGACTTTGTTATGGCAGCCCTAAGAAACTAATACAGAAGAGAACTTAATCAACATGATAAAAAGCATTCATGAAAAACTCATAGCTAACATGATAATGGTGAAAGAATGAAAGCTTTCCTCTAAAATAAGGAATAAGCCAATGATGCCTGCTTTCAACACAGCTAGTCAACATTACACTGAAAGTCCAAGCCAGAGCAAGACAAAGAAATAAAAAGGCACCCAAATTTGAAAGGAAGACGTAAAGCTATCTCTATTCACAATATAATCTGGAATTATATATATATATATATATATATATATATATATATATATATATATATATATATATATAAAATCCCAGAGAACATACATACACACCAAAAAAATAAGCTAATAAAAAATTCAGCAAAATTGCAAGATAACAGCTCATCACACAAAAATCAATTCTATATATACCAGAGAAGACCTGAATAAATGGAAAGACATCTAGTGTTCATGGACTGGAAGAATACTCTCAAGATGGCAATATTACCAAGGTGATCTACAGATCAAAGTGCAATCATTATCAAAAGGGAGTAAGATAGCTAGAATTAAAACACACACACACACACACACACACACACACAGAATATAACAAGTGCTGATATGGATGTAGACAAATATGAACATTTGTACACTGCTTGTGGAAATGTAAAATGCAGGAAACAGTCTGACATTTCCTTAAAAAGTTAAACACAGAATTACCATGCGGGTCATCATTTTACTCTCAGGTATGTATCCAAAAGAACTGAAAACAGGTACTCAAATTATTTGTATATGAATGTTCAAAGCAGCACTGTTCACAACAGCGAAAGGATAGAAACAAACCAAATGTCCACCACGTGAATGACTAACAATGTGGTATATATCCATACAACGACACATACTACAACACAGATGAATCCCCAAAGTATTATGTGATGTGATAGAAGCCAGACAAAAGGTCACCCATTGTATGATTCCATTTATACTTTCCAGAAGAAGCAGATTCAGAGACAGAAAGCAGGCTTATGGTTGCCAGAGGCTGGAGCAAAAGGGGAAAAGGGAAGGGAATAACCACTTAATGGGTACAGTTTTCCCTGGGGTAATGAAAATCTTTGGAACTAGATGAAGTGGTAGTTGCACAACACTGTAATGTACTACATGTCACTGAACTGTACACTTTAAAATAGTTAATTTTAAAATATATAAAATTCCACCTCAATAAAAATGTTAAAAAAGAAGTATTCTAGGTCACCTAATTTCTGTACATTCAAAGCTGATAACCACGTGTCTTTTTAATTAAATATTTTCTTCCTAGTGTTTAATCCTTTGTATAGCCTATCTACACTGTAATCTTTTCTTCTCACTCTCTATGTTCACCCTGAAATTCATCAACATAGCTTACATTAATATCTATACAATGACAATTACACAACATCCTAAGACCAAACCATTTTCCATACATTCAACTGAGTCTTGAACTTTTAGAGGGATGCCCCACAGGCACCTTAAGATTTAACATGTACATACTATGAATCTATTATCAAACTGTCAAATCTGCCTTTTGTACTATAATTTCTGCTTTCATTAATGGTGCACTATTTATAGTCACCCTAATATAAAAATCTGAGAGGCAGTTTTGAGTTTATTTTCAACTCCTTCACTATCCTAAATAATTCCTGAGAGAGGCATATTATTATTCTCTTTCTTTTCAATCTCTCTCCTCCATACTTTTTGCATACTTAAACTTATACTAATATTTCAAGGGTTGTTTCCTAACTGGAACTTAGCATAACTTATTATATAGCACTACAGTAAAAACTGCTATGGAGACATTTAATTCCACCATAAAAGGATTAATTCCTATGGAAATTCTCTCCTATAGTAAACAACAAAAAACTAAAACTTACATGAAACAATAGTTTTCAGATATTGAACAACAGGCAGCTCAAAACTGATCTGTGAGGAAAAAGCAGCAAATGAATTAAACTGTCTGAATGCCCCAATCTAGTGCCTGGAGATAATTTTTAGATAGTAGTGCAGAGAAGTGGTATCAACACGGTCTAAGAGTTGAGAATATGAAGAGAGGAGTTCAGAAAGGATGAGAAGTCTAGAATTTGTGAGGCAGAGTACCCCAAAAAAGGGGGAGAGATATACAAAGAAAAGTGCCTCAGAGATGTGCAGAAAAGGCCCTGGAGTTTTTGGTTGAATATTATACATATATGAGAGGAAACTTCCTGAGGCCAGGGGCTGAGAATAGTTCAAGTTCTACTCTCAGAAGATCTTTTAATATGCAGGACACTGGATCAAGTCCTCATCCATTAATGTAGGTTTAAATAAATACTAGAATAAAAGCTGATCTGCATCTGCCAAAATAAACTTACAAGCAAGCCTAGAAAGGACCAAACTGATAAACAAAATGCTTCACACATGACAAAGCAAATCCAACACTCTTTAAAGGAACATTAGAAAATTCACCACTCAAAAATGAAAAATTCAAAATGTCTAATGACAAATCAAAACTGCCAGTTAAAAAAGCAGAAAAATACAACCCATAATCAGGAGAAAAGCCAACAGAAACATAAACAGACGCAGAAACAAAGTATGACAGAATTAGTAACACAGGGATTTAAAACAGCTGTTATAAATGCTTTAAGTATACCCAAAGAGGTAAAAGAAAATATCAACAAGAGGTTGATAAACGTAACAAAAAAGAGACTTAAATGGGAACTCTAGATTTGACCATACAAGGAAAAAAAAGTATCAGTGAACTAGAAGATACAGCAATAGATACAGTCTAGGTAAAATAAAATACAGAAAGAAAAAAAGGTTTAAGAAAATAAACAGTGAGCTGTGGGACAATTCAAAATGTGTAACACATATGTAACTCAAGTCCATAAACAGAAGAGATGTAGAAACAGAACAGGAAAAAATAGTTCAATAATGGCCCCAAATTTCCCAAATTTGTAAATTATAAACCAAGAGATCTAAGAAGTTCCAGAAACTTCAAGCAGAAGTGTTTTTTCAATAAAGCACACACTAAAATAAAGTTTTAATAAAATTGCTAAAAACGAGAGAATAATCTTAAAAGCAGTTGAGAAACGAGGGAGAAAGGGGAAC
The DNA here is from genome assembly GCF_048564905.1 of Vicugna pacos. Taxonomy (NCBI): domain Eukaryota; kingdom Metazoa; phylum Chordata; class Mammalia; order Artiodactyla; family Camelidae; genus Vicugna; species Vicugna pacos. The sequence goes on along the minus strand of NC_132992.1, from coordinate 39,635,940 downwards.
ACATCACATACAGAGGAACACTGATAATAACATTAGGTTTCTTGTTAAACATCATGCAGAAGACAATGAGCATTCTTTTTTTTTTTAAATGGAGGTACAGGGGATTGAACCCAGGACCTCGGGTATACTAGGCATGCAGTCTACCACTGAGTGATACCCTTCCCCTAAGCATTCTTTAAAAAGCTGAAAGAAAAGAAAATCCATGAGCCTAGAACCATGAGAAAAACAAGTTGGAGGACTCTACTTATCAATTTCAAAACCAACTAGAAAGCTACAATAATGAAAATTAAGTAGTACTGAAATAGATGGATGGGCATATATAGATCAATGGAATATAAATGAAAGTCCAGAAGTAATCACATTTACAGTCAATTGATTTTCAAAAAAGAATGTCAAGGCAATTCAATAAATGGTGCTTGTGCAATGTACACATGCAAAAGAATCAAGCTGGAACCCTTCCTTGACACCATACACAAAAGTTAACTTAAAATGGATCACAGACCTAAGTCTAAGAGCTAAAACCATAAAACTCAGAAGAATATGTAGGAATAAATCTTCGTGGTCTTGGATTTGGCAAAACCTTAGATATGATACCATGCACACAGCAACAAAAATTTTAAAAATAAACTGAATTTCATCAAAATTTACAACTTTTGTGCTTCAAATGGTAACAACAAGGGATTGTGAAAGACAATCCACAGAATGGGAAAAAAATTCTGCAAATCATATTTGAAAGCAACTTGTATGCAGAATACGTAAAGAGCTCTTAAACTCAAAAGTAAGACAAAAAACTCAATTTAAAAACAGCAAAGTATCTGAAGAGATAATTCTCCAAAGACAAATGGCCAATAAACACCTGAAAATATGCTCAATATCATTTGTCATCAGACAAATGCAAATCAAAACCATATCAGATTCCATTTCACACCCACTAGGATACCTATAATCAAAAAAAGTAGAAACAATAAGTGTTGGCAAAGATGTGGAGAAACTGGAACTCTTGTGTATTGCTGGTGGGAATGTAAAATGGTGCAGCCGCTATGGAAGTCAGTCTGTTAAGCTCCTCAAAGGATTAAACACAGAACTACCATATGATCTAGAAATTCCACTGTTAGGTGTATATGCTCTAGGAGTGAAAAACATGTCCACTCCTGTCCAAAACTTGTACAAGAAGTGTTAACAGCAGCAATATTCACAATAGTCAAAAGTGTCAAACACCACAAATGCCTATCAATGGAAAATTACTCAACAATAAAAATGTATGAACTACTGATAGGTGCTATAACATGGATGAACCTCAAAAACATTATGTTAAATCAAAGAAGCCAGTCACAAAAGACAGAACAAGGTAAAACTATAAAGACAGAAAGTTAAGGAGGGTGGGTATGGAGAACAGGGAGCAACTGCTTAATGGTAATGTGGTTTACTTTGGGGGTGATGAAAATGCTCTAAAATTGAACATGCTGATGGCTGCCCAACTCTGAATATGTTGATACACCACTGGATTGTACACTTCAAATGGGTGAACTGTAGAGTATGTGAATTGTATTTTAATAAAGCTATTTTCTGAGAGACCTATAACCTAAAAAATTATCTTTCAAATGAGGATAACTACCTGTTTATAAAGCAAAAATTGTGAACATACACTGTGATGTTTAAAACATATTGTAGAACTAAAATGTACAACAAGAGAACAAGGAATAAGAGGGTTAAACGTACTGTTCCAAGGTTCTTAAACTACATGTTATGGTGGTATAAGGTTTGAAGATGACCTGTGATTAAAGATGTATATTTCAAATTCTAAAGCACCACTAAAAAATCCTAACAGATAAATATAATTGATTATCAAATACTGGTGTTGAAATAGAACAAAAAATATTCAGTTAATCCAAAAGAAGGCAGGAAAAGAAGGAAAAAAAGAATAATGTTCACATGAGACAAAGAGAAAATACAAAAAAGATGGCAGATTTAAAACGAATTATATTGATAATTACATTAAAAGTCCATGATCTAATAAACACTCCTTTTAAAACAAGTAGACTGTCAGATCCAGACATGCTATCTATAAGAAACTGTATCAAGCATAAAGACACAAATGAAAGTAAAAGGATGAAAAAAGATACACCACACAGACACTACTCAAAATAAAATACCATTGGCTATATTAATTTTAGATTAAGTAGGTTAGGCTTCAGAACAAGGAGAATATGTCATAATAATAGGTGAATTCAAAAGGAAGACATAATCCTAAATGTATGTGCCAACTAAAAGAATTTCAAAACAAATGAAGCCAAAACTAATGGAACCGAAAAGAGAAATGGACAAATCTCAATCATGATTATGAACTGCAATAGTACTCTTTGAAAAAACAAGTCAACAAGAAAATCAGTAAGGACACACAAGAGTTACCAATACTCTCGCAGAACTTGACCTGACATTTACAGAACCCATCACCCAACAGCTTAACAAACATTCTGCCCAAAGCCCCATAGAACACTCTTCAAAATAGACCATGTTCTGGGCTATAAATAATAAGCCACAATAAACTTTCACTGAAATCAAACTGTTTTCCAAATCCAACAGAATTAACCTAGAAATGAATAAGAGAAATATATCTGGAAAACATTTAGAAATAAAACACTTTAAATAATTAATGAGTTAAATTTTTAAAAGTCAAAAGGAAAATTATAAAGTATTCTTAACTGAATGAAAATGGAAACAACATATCAAGATCAGATGCTACAGGCATTGAAAATATGATAAGGAATTTTATAAACAACCTTATCCCAAACTGAATGAAGTGGACAAATTCCTTTAAAGACAGGAACAACCAGTGCTTACTGAGGAAATTGAAAATCTGTATAGCCCTGTACCTATTAAAGGAATTTAAGCTATGGTTTAAAACTTCCTCACAAATAAAATTCCAAGTCCAAATATCTCAATGGTCATTTTCACAAAAATTTAATAAAGAAATGTTACCATTCTATACAAACTTTTCCAGAAAATAGACAGAAATAGAGAAAGAAATTTGCCTAATACTTTCTTGAAACAAATGATTAAGAGCATATCCAAATATAGGCTATATAAATTAAAATTTATTAACTGAAGGGAGAAGATACACTCTTTTGACTATAAAACTAGTGGATAACAGGTATTACCCCATATTCCATTCCATTATTAGAACTGCAAGTCATCACTTCTCACCATACAACCTAATATGTACATATAGATCTTAGCTGACAGTCAAGATTAAAGAGTAAGGCATACATACACCTATGTAAAAATGAGCTTGATTTTTTCAGATAGAACATGGGTATCCTAATTTGTTTGTTTTTTAAACAATGCTTGATTATCAAAAGAGATTATTAAGAATAAAGCTAAAATGAAATTAACTCAAGCTTTCAAACCATTATATTTTGCAGTCCATTCAAATCACTGAAGTTTCAAGATTAACTCATGCTCATTTGTGAATTTGAAATGCACATAAACATGATAATATTCTGCCTTTATTCCCCAACTCTGGTTAGTCCAACCCTCAGATAATAGTTTCAAAGTAAACATAAGAGCAGGCTTGTTTTTAAAACAACAAGAGTATCTACACACTCCTTAAATACAACTCAAGCCATATAAACCACACCAAGCAGTGCTATTGAATAAATAATAACATCACAAACAAGCTACCTCTTGTACATTGACAAATATTGCTATGAACTTTAAAAATTCATGTATAAAATGAGTAAAAAAAAAGTATTAGACTTATAAATGTAAAAACATTCAAATTATTTATTTAAATCATATTATGATTAAATAGTAGCATAATTTAATAATCAAGTTATTCTAAATTCCAGAATAAGTTAAATTTAACATTTCAGCATTTGACTAACCCATTTATTAAAGTGAGGCCCAACAGAAGCATTACTGGCCAACAACGAAACTTCTTTCAAACATCAGATGGTTACATCTAGAATTAATACTGAAGACAATCAATCCTAATGAGAACCACACACCTCTTTCAAATTTTAGCTTGAATCAGGAACATTTGACAAACTGCTAGTGCAGCAAAAGTGAAATTTTAAATCAAATCTACTGCAATGATACATCTATCCTACCTGTATCTTCAATAAATTCCACACATTTTTCAACAAATAATGGTATGGGCTTCTCAGCTGTAACCAGATCCTGGAGGGGCATCCCAAAGTAATTACTTTCCCAATTTCTACGTGTTGGTGGATTGAAGTTCTTGGTTTTCTTTTTCTGCTATAAGAAAACATATTCAAGTTTAAACTATTAAAATTAATTTCTCTCAGAATAACAGTAGTATTAAGCAATGTAAATACACATTTTGTATCAAAAGAAATAATTAAAAGCCACATCCAACCTGAATGTCCATCAATATGAGATTTGGATTCATTAAATAAATTCTGCTAGAAGCAGCAACTCAAGCAATGGAAAGAGACAAAAGTGAAAAGAGGAAAAAAATAACTAACCAGAAGAAAATATTCCCTTTGGAAAATAACAGAAAACTAGACAGGTAGGGAAATTAGAAAAGATATTTTTTCTATGCCAATGAAAAGGAAAAACTAGGGACAAGCAATGCTCCTAATGCAGTTTAAGTGTGGTCTGTTAATTGATTTGTTCCTTATTTGGTCTTCAGGACAGTTCCAAGTGAGGTTTTTGTGCATAGCTGTATTTGAAAGAACATAACATAGCTTTAATTACGGATTATAGAATGAGGCTATATAACTCTATGAACTTTTGATCTCCTAATTTGACCCTTCTTATTTTCCCATTTTCTTCCTATTTACTATTTCTTAAACATTAAGATAATTTTTGTAAGTAATGGACAAAACATTTAGTAAAAAAAAAATATTAAATAAGAATTTTCAGAGTTTAATTTTAAATTTGCATTGGAAGAAAACATATTCTTAACTAGGGAGAGAACATTCCAAAAAAACCTAAGGAAATACTGCCTGGAATTCAACTCTTAAGGCGATTTTAAGTCAGTCTGCCTGAAGTAGGGTTTAGTAAGCATCTCCCCAGAAGATTCTATTGTGTACCCTCAGTTGAGAATCTCTCAAATATAGGAAGATGAGTAAGTTTTCAGAAACTCAAAGAGGTTAGAGCACTTTTATTGACAGCCCTTGCTCCTTTTTCAGTCTAATTTTATCTACAAACTTTCGTTTTCTCTGATATAAATCACACACCTATTTATACTTTGTCATATGGTTACTAACTTACTAATTAGATAAAAATATCATTTCTAATCAGAAAAGTGTGTGTGTGCAGGGGCCAGAGTACAGGCAGAGCTTGCAGTGCCTAAAGCTATAGTCCTTATTTTAATTTCTCTTTCCTTTCAGAGTCTCTCCTTTAGATGGACTGATCTTTCAATGTGTTCTTCCAAGTTCCCAAGTTATGAAATTGATACCTTGTATAATCAATTAAGTCTTTTCTTTATTTCAATTTCAGGCTGCTCTACCTAGCAAACTTCAAGAGTTCATGAAATTCAACTTCTAAATCTTCATATACTGTATCATTCTTCAATGATACAGATTACTAAAACTCTGTATATACTGGTATGTATATATGCTACACAATATAACTAGGTGTCAGGACTACTGCCAACAAATCATTGGAGTATTCGATCTGGCACGAGACCTAGTCCACCAAGTCAAGTAGTGTGGATCCTTTCTTACTCCTTAAACCATCCTTCCACTACCACTACCACCAAAACAGAAGAATGTACAAAGAAGTAGAAATGAAGAAACTGTAATTGCAAAGCTGATGGTAGGGCTGTGTCTTCTTTTTCAGGAGCATTAAGGCGCTTTTCAGCCTGCAAACTATTAGCTGTACCATTCAATTAGAAAAGTGAAAACTGAAGCAAAGATGGATGTTTTTTGTTAAAAAGATAATACAGTGGTGAAAGAGATTACATTTAGGTAGGTTAATGACAACAGCAATGCCTAGCCTATGGCAGGAGCAACAAGAATAAAAGATTTTAGTCTTCAATGCCACCCAAAGAATACAAAATTGTAAGAAAAGTAAGCTAGTTCTAACTGTTCCAATCAACTCTTCAAAAAATTCTCCTTAATGTTGCCCTTTAGGAACCAATCCAAATTATCAGATGACTCTGAAATCATTCCATCCTTACCCTGGGGGTCACAGGCAAGAAGAAAAAGTGAAGTGTAAACTTTATGTAGGAAGCCTTGAAAACTAAAATTGAAGGGAGTGGAGTCAGGCAAGCAAAATAAGGTAGATTTTCTGGCTTATGCTCAGGGAGTATCTAACATCCATAAAGTTATAAGGGCAAGTTATTTAATTCTGCAGTTACATCAAGATTCAGGACCAGATATCTGAGGTAATGAAAGGCTAAGTGGCTTATAGCATTTAATTTCTGGCAAACTCTAAAGGGATAATTTACTAACACAGAATCACCCTGACAGTCAAGTTATAGTTCATATATATTGGGGGGAAAAGGCATAAAAAGCTTAAGCGCTTTATCAATTTTCCTACTAATTTACACTGCTACAAAAGAAAATTCTATGCAGAAAAACAGTTTGAATTACACATCCCTATATTAGCTTTCATGATGAATAAAATGTACATAACTTTTTTTTCTGTAAGTGATAGTTCTTAAGCATAAGAATCACTTCAGGGAGTTCTTTTAAAATGTGAATTTTTAAAAACTCTACATAATTCTAATATACACCCCTTAGTTAAGAGTTGCTAATCTATAGTTACAAGTTTAAACCAATTCAAAATAATTTATATAATTTAAAATTTATTTTATAAATTAAACTATCTAAGGCTAGATGATAACAGCTGCTATAAAATGCCACCAGGGTTCTCTGAAATTTGCAAGAAAGAGATGAGGAGTATGGTTAATTTGGCCATTTAGACCTATAGCTTTTGATGAACCATTAGTCAAAAGTGAGAGCCTCCAATTAAATAATTGTGCCAGTGGGAAAACATGATCTGATTTATGATAATCCAACTTTAGATTCAGTACTATATTCATACAAATCTGAATTTCTGTTTAAATGCAAATAGTCATGGTCTTTCTCCTGGCCACTTAGGCAAATCTCATGTCTGCAAAAGCGTTTCTGGTAAAATAAACATTTCATTTCACAAAAATGTAATCAATATTATCAATTAAGTGTCCAGCAGATACGAAAAACTCTAATTAGCGTAAGTATATGGGACCAAGAAAAGGTATATAAAAAGCTCTTTAAAGACACTACTCTTTCACTTCAGTAATATCAGCAACATAATAAAGGAGTGCACCTAAGCAACATTCTCAAATAAATACCATAATCAATAACATTAAAAAAAACCCTCAATTGCTTCATTTATAACCAACAAACAGGAAAACTTAAGTAGCAAAAAATAGTTGTGTATGCTTTCAAAGAACAAATCTCGAAAACAAGAAATTTTGGACTTGACTTCTCTTAAATTTAAGATGCGATTCTTGAAATATAAGATTAAAGAAGAAACGAGAAAACAAGAGGCAAAATGTAAAGAAAGTAAAGAAAAACCCACTAAATAAATGAAAACCTCTTTAGTAAGACTCAATATGATTGGAAAGATCAGAATAAAGTAGAAAAACTGATCAGAGTTCTCCTTTTTACTATACCATTCTATGACACACATCAAAATATAGTTTTGTTCCCCATCCTTTTAAAGAGAAGTCTGTCTTCTCTCTGCTACTCCATAATGCTACTCCCTTTCACAGACAAACTCTGCATAAGTCATCTATATCAGCTGTTGTCAATTCCTCTCTTTCCATTCCCACTAATATGTACTCAAATTAGTCTATCACTATCATCAATACACTAAATCTGTTCTTATTAAGGTCATGAATGATTATTTTACAACAGTTCTCAGCTCTCATCTTACTTGACCTTTCAGCAGTCACTCTCTTCGGTAGACTTTTAGGAGACCACCTCTATCTTCTCAATTGCTCTCCCGTTATTAGTCTCCTTTGCTGGTCCCTCCTTACCAACCTATACTGTGAGTAACCCCAGGCCTCAATCCTTGATTGTCCTTTTTTTCTCAGTATCTACACTCACCCTCTTGGTAATGTCAGCCATATGCTGATAATGCAAGTAAATACCTCCAGCTTAGCTCTTTCTCCTGAACTCTAGACACATTCGAAACATTCTACCTGACATCTTCACTTGAATGTCTAACATATTCTTTCTTAACGTGAGCAAAACTGAACTCCTAATAATTTCCTTAAAGTGTGCTCTATCTTTGGCCTTCTATATCTCATCTCAGGCTAAAAATCTTGGCCATCATCTTTGATCCTTCTTTTTCTCTTGCACCCAACTCCCACATGTATGCAATACAAAAATCAACTACTTTTTTTTAACATTTCACTGCTAATTCCCTGGTCCATACAGTGCTCACCATTTCACATAGCTAAGATTATTATGTTGACTGCTTAATCAATCCTCCCTGCTTGTACCACTATCCCTACAGACCATTCTCAGTAAGGCAGCCAGAACGATTGTGGCTCTCAAAAAAATGGCCTGCAAGGCCATACACAACCTTGATGCCTCTTTATATTCTGACCTTATTTTTCTCTACTTTCTTCAACATTTTACTGTCTTTCCTCTAGCTACACAGCTTACCTGCTTTTTTAACATGCTTTTTCAACGTGTGATGCACAGTCCTAACGTGATTTTTGCATTGGCTGTTCCCTTTACCCTCTCAATGAGGCCTACAATGACTATTAAAAACTGTAATCCCATGGCCTGTCTTCCTCTAACTCTTGCCTAGTACCTCCAATCCCTCATACACTGCTTTTCCTACCCACAACACTATATAATTTTCTTACGTATTATCATCATCATTATTTTAGTATACTCCCTGCTACAATTTAAGCTCCACACAAAGGCAGAGATTATTATCTTTCTTGTTCATTGACATACTCCAGTGATCTGGAATACTGCTTGTGAAAAAGAGGTAAGTACAAAGATAGTCGAGGTCTCTTCTGAAATAATGAACTTAATTTGTAGATTGAATGAACCTCTTAATTTGTAGACTGAATGCATTTCACCATGCACCAGGAAAGATAAACAACAAATAGGAGTAAACCACAAAGTTACAGACATATGCTGCTGAACTCAGTAAGCTTCAAAAAATCTCAAAAGCATCTAGGCAGAAGAAACCAATGACCATCAGTGGAGGGAAAATAATCAGGCTAGCCTCAGAGTTCCCATGAAAACTGAAAAGCCAGAAGTCTCTTCTATAGGAATGTCATGGGAAAAGGATGTGTCAAGAATTCTTTAGCCAGTATGTAATTCAAATGTGCGTAGCAGACAACTATAGATTTTTTTTAGTTCTCAAATATGTAATAATTAATATTTAAATTATAACACTCTCAAATTCCTTCTTAGAAATCCTAAACACAAAATGAAACATCAATAATAAAGAGCTTATATTTGAAAAATTTGTGCTATGAAAAAATAAGAATGAACACTGTACATGGTTAAACACAAAACTAATTCTAAATTACAGTGGTACAGCTATTAGATAGAATATAATCTACAATTCTGTGGGTCAAGCTACAAAATGTAAAAGTAATTAACAGATCAGAATCAAAAGTTTCAACCTACCCAAAAAGGTGGGTGGTGGAGGATAATATTCATGCTAATGCACGCCAGGGTATCATGATAAGGGAGCAAGGATAATAAACTGAAAAAGGGGCTCAGTATAAATTTAAAGATAAAAATAAATAGCACATAAATTAATAGTTCCGTTTCTCACTCTCTTTTTTTTTGCTGATAAAGAATAAAAATAGAAAACAAGAAAACAAGCAAACTAAAACATAAAAATAAATATAAATAGAATTAGATCAGATCAGCTTTAAAAGACTGACACCTGGTACAAAACTAAATGTGACTAACCACATGCTATTTAAACAGAGACTCCTAAAAGTTGGAAATAAAATGATGGAAAAAGTAACCTCTTTTTTTTTTTTTTTAACAAGAGCAATGTTAACATTGCAGCTGTCATCAAGGCAAAAAACTTTGAACTATACAAAAGAGACTCATTTGATAATTATCCAGAATTCAATCCACCAAGTAGCAACAACAAATTATAGCAGAAATACGAACATCTATGGAAACAGAGTAAGAAATTTTAAATGATCTCCTTACTCCCTGTTAGATCAAGCACACCAAAATTAATAATAATAAAGATGAATTAAGAAGGTTGATTTGAATAGATTTACATATACTGATATATGTTAAAGTTTAAGAAGATAAATACTATAATCCTATTTCTGTCCAAATAAATCATTTGTTAGTAAGAATAGCAAAAATTAAAAAAATACCGAACTATTGATAATAATCCTCTGGGTTTGGGGGAGGGTGGAGAAGGAAAGAGAAAAAAGCTGGGGGCGTTGGGCGGAGGGTGTTACACAGAAATTTCACTGTAAGTCATGTATTTCCTTTTGTAAAGGAAATACTTTTTGAAAAGATAAAGATTACTTGTATAACCAGAAAAAAAAACAGATTTAAAAAACTGTATCTATAAAGTACGTATTTTAATCTTTCTCTTTTCAAAAAAGAGATAGGAAATCAAATTTTACCGATGGCTTCTAATTTGAGCTTTTTCTGGTCCCTATATACTCTGTCCCATACTCAAGAGATTCTTAACATATCACAGCATGTTAAAAAGTTCTGAGTTCTGAAAGTAAAGAAATCCATGTCAGTATAAGCACTACCTACCCTCTCTTTCTAATGTCCTCAACTCACATTTCATTGAAAAAGACACAGAGGAACTCCCTCAAGTTACACCTATGAGCTACCTACAGATATCTCTACCCTGATTCATCTTTTCCTTCCTATAATAAGCGAAGTAACCCCCTGTTCATATAAGCCAATATCCTCTCTCCTCTTCTTTTATAATACTCATCTGTCCCTCTCCTGGGTCATTCTTATGAACATACAAATACTATCTAATATTTCTCATCTTTAAAAACCTACGCGAAAACCTCTCTTTGATCCCACAATGAACAATAGTTACGGCACCAATTCTTGCCCCCTTTTCTCTTCATTCTTGAGCTCTCAGCGATATTCTTTCTTGACTACTTCCTCCTTAAACACTTATTCTTTTGGTTCCCATGTCACTACTCTTTAGTAGTTTTTCCTCTTTTCTAACCAAGGATTCCTTTTTCAGTTTCATCTGCCAAGAACTCTTCCTGGTCTACCCAAACTCGGTTCTGAGCCCTTCCTTCTCTAGCCTTTCTCTGCCCTTATGTGAATTTATCTAATCCTACAGCTTTAAATCCTTTTATATCCTGATAACTCTTCCTCTCAGTACTAGATTCATACATCTAACTTTTATAATTCCACTGGGATGTCAACATAGATACTTTAAACATAACATAAAAAGCACAAAACAGATGTCTTCATTCCCTCTGGTCTGAAACCTTTCACCGTTCATCTTCTTCACTGTCTCAGTGAATCTAAATCTACCCAGCTGTTAATCCACAAACCTAGGAGTCAACCTTGATTCCTTACTCTCCACAGTGAATGCATAAGAAGCCCTGTTGGTATGATTTCCAAAATATTCTAAAAACTGTCCACTTTTCCTTATGGGTACCTGTACCTTGGCATACAGTAGGTGCTCAGTAAACACTGACGGAAGCAAACAAAATTATAAACAGGAACCAGAGAAAGCCTTTATCATGTAAGATTTCTACTAATAAACATACAAAGTACTGTAGATTTATTTACCAGTTTATGCAAACTGTTTCACTGTATCTAATTTTTCATACCTATGGGAGTCACTATATAAGTGTACCTAAGCTTAAGTATACAAATCTAATAAAATGAGGATTCATACAAAATAATGATTCTTATCATAAAACTGCAAGAATTAAATAGTCAACTCTGTGAATTCGTTTGGATATAATGTACTTTCAACAGTGTTCAGGAACTGAGCACCTACTATTTGCATAAAATCATTGTAGGTATTATGCAGGATAGGATATACAAAGCTACACCAGTGAAAAATAGCACAGAATACACACACACACACAAATGAGTACAAGTAAAACTAGGGGAATCTAAAGATCTGTGGATCATACTAATGTTAATACCTTGGTTGTGATATTGTACTAGGTTTGTAAGATGTTACATTTTGGGAAACTGGGCAAAGGATGCATGGGATCTTTCTCCATTATTTCTTACAATGGTATGTCAATCTACAATTATCACAAATTAAAATTATGTTTTTAAAGGTTATTACAATAATCTAAGTAAGAAGTTATAATAACCTCAACTAAGACTGTGACAATGAAATGGAAACATATTTTAGAGCAGAATAACGATCAGCCAAGTAAGATAAATAGCAACAGCATGCAGCTTTGACCCACAGCAGCTACTTCCTGAAAATACAGTCTTATCCAAACATGGTGAGGATGGGGAAGTAATATCTATGACCTGTGAGGAAAAACCTGCCTTTCCTAATTGAGCAGATACAAACATGCCTTGTATCAATCACTTCTAGAATCTCATAGGAATTTCCTTAAAGACCACATTCCGCTACACAGGGTTTCTCAGCTTCAGTATTATTGACATTTTGAACTGTAGGATGTTTAGCAGCATCCCTGGCCTCTACTCAACAAATATCAGTAGCAACTCCTCACCCAAAATGTGACAGCCAAAAATGTCTCCAGGCATTGCCAGGTGCTCCCTGCAGGTCAAAATTGACCCTGGTTGAGAACCACTGTGCTAGCCTAATAAAAACAAGGACTAAGAATCCAAGTTTGGGCAACAGCTACAGATATAGCCCTGGGAAATCTGAGACTTCTAACTCTAACTTAAAAAAAAGTCAATACATAACTCAAGATTGTGAATCACTACTGTAAGGTACACAAAGATGAATGAATGATAATCATAACTGCCCTCAAAAAATCCTACAATGAAGAAAGAAAAACAAAACTTATTAAACTATAAGGTGATAAAACTACTATAAAGCGATTACTTTATTTGGGAAGAATAAGTACTACTCCATAGCATAACACATCAATATAAGAAATAAGCCTTTAGTGGGAGCCAGTACCCCATGAAGGTTTAACTAATCTTTTTTTCCTTTGTAAATTCTGTAAAAGCTGTACATGCTGGCTGAGAGTCCAAATACTTAGGAAATCAGGGATGTTGTGAAGACTCACTCATGCCTTTAAGCCAACACTAGGTGAAAAGAGGGAAGAGAAAGTAACAGAGGGTAAATAAATGTGGTCTGTGTTCTTGTATACACTAATTAGACAAATTGGTTCTTGTATCGATTGATTTCTATGATGACATTTTCCTATAAAGCATTTCAACATGTTATCTACCTGGCAGACATTTTGCTAATGCCACTAACCTCACTAATGAAAAATTAAACGTGCTGTCACTTGGAGAGGGTCCTAGCAAAAACATCTAGTGAATGATGAGTAGATTTCTTCCCAGCTTCCCTAAATACATATTTTCAAGTGTATTCAAATGAAAATAAGTTTTACATTATACCCAGCATTTCATTCTTAAAACCACTATTTCTCCCTTTGCTTCCCATGTCATCTGTTACATACTTTCTGTTACTCTTATGATTGCCAATCAGAGCATCAGTAAAGAATGAAGAAAAATTTCAATGTGTCTTCCCCTTCCCTCACATCACAGAGGTTCTAGAGTCCACAGCTTTAGGAAGTTTATATGAAACTCTTAAGACTCCATTAAAATTTTGTGAATGTGCATTTTTCTAAGAAAAATACTCAAACCTTTCCCCAGATTACCAAAGGCTAAGAACAATTTCCAAAAAGCTCAAAACTATTATACAAAGCAAAAACAAAAACAACCCCCCCCCCCAAAACCCATATGCAAGGTGTACCTTTTATCTGGACAAAGTTAGATACTATCTCAAAATCACTTCTGTCACACCCTTATATTTTGAGAACTGGAAACATCAGATATTACTACTTTTAAAAAGCAGTCCTCTTTCCACTGAGATTTTTCTTTACACAGTTATACATTAAGTCCTACTGAGGACTTTTCAACACATCAACTTAGATGACAAGAAAACACTACAGAGCTAAAAAATCATAAAACTATACCTATTGTAGAAATAACTATTCTAGGGTTTAGAGAGATTTTTAGTACATAAAATTTTGGAGCACATGAAATTCTCAAGCCTGTAAACTCACCTTTAAGTTTTGGAATAGTAACAACTGGCCACTGATACAAAATTATAGTAAGAACACAATATTCTATGTTGTAGGCGTTAAGTGCTTCACTGACGTTACCTAAATATATTCTAACAATTATAATGAATGTGCTGCAGAAATAAGAATTTCAATAATTTATGCTATGCCAGTTTTTTGCTAAACATTCAATACGCTGCTATGAAAGTTAAGAAAAAACACAAAGTTTGAGTAGAAAGCCACACTGAAGACATTTACGTTTGCTTTTAAGTTAGTAAAAACAAGCATACTGCTGATACAATCATTTAAGTCTTATTAGAACACATCAATCAAAATATACTTTAGAAACTGACCATCTTGTTACATTGCATTCTGAATCTGAAAAGTAATAAATTATGGTCAAATCAATAGGACAGAACAAATTCAAAGAAACAGCACGTAATAAAATATAGAAATACATTATATATCCACATTTATACCATAAACTGACATCACCAACACCAGAATGCTACTAAAGAAACCAAATTTTTTATGACAAATTTTAGAAACACTGTAGAACTGTTCAGAGGTAGACCATATTTAGCCAATCAGCCAGTATGAAAGCAAAAGAAATAGTTATTAAAGATGCCTCAGTAAATGCTTTCCAAATGAAGTGAGAGATATGAATCAGACATCTTACTAATCTTGATGAAAATATAAAATGTTTAATTTTTAACAAAATCAAATTTACTAGACTGAATTCCTGAAAATAGAGCCCATGACCAAGTCATCCCTATAAGCTTAGCTTTGGAGAATAGAATGTTCAGGTATAGCAGGCATCCAGTAAGATGCTTGCTGAATAAAACGACAGTTTCCCTGCGTTGAAATAAATGTAATTATTAAAACACATACACACACACACACACACACACACACACACACACACACACACACTCACTCACTCTGGTTCTTTTATTACTACCACACACACATACACAAAAAGCCATATATTCATACTGACTTCAACTGATCACAGTACAACATTCTGTGCTAGGCCATGGAGATCAACTACAAGCAAGGTATAAATCTTGCCTATAGTAGATACTATGGCTTTCATCCCTTAGACATTACCCTAATTTGGGGGATGCCGACTTCAACCAGACCTCTAAAAGCTCAGGCCTGCATTCAATAGTATAATTCTATTCCTCTGGCAGAGTTTACTGGTTACTGGTTAGAAATGGATACAGGACCAACTCAAGGCAATGAGACTGGAAAAGATGCTGGCTGAGAAGTCTGGGAAAGCAGTTTTCTCATTCTTCTTAACATCTTTTCTTTATAAAAATGACCCTCACTCTTTCCCCTAAGGAAGTGTCTGCAAGGTAATAATGGATATAATGGTTATACTGTATATCAACTACACCAAAATCTAACTAATCTAACCACCCTCTGAAAAATAGGTTAAAAAAAAATTGAAAATCTGAAACTGTCAGGAAGTTCAACATTTTGTTAAATGATCTTGTTTAAACAAAGTGCAAAACTACCCTATCTCTAGCTGATCTTTAAGTATTGCTCTTTCTACAGTAAGCCTTTTAAGCACCCAATTTTTATTTAGCCTTAATTATAATTCTTTGAAGAACCTACTTTCTCTTAGATGTGAACACTGACAGTCAATTAAATGACTGTCAGGAAGTTGTGATAAACACTAAAAACAAAAAGTGAACTTACCCTGTAACTTATACATTCTGATATAGACAAACAGCAGTTCAATACAGACATATTTTCATATATTTCATTACTTTTATATCTGGAATGAACAATTTATAGAGCAAAAGAAAATTCTGGTCACCATTGTTAATAGTCTTTCAAAAAATATTTTACTTAACAAAGACTGAGATTCTAGAAGTCAGAAGTCAAATAATTCTAAACCTAAGATTTACTATGTTCTAAAGGATTTACCATGTTAATAGCATGGTATCAATTCACTATTTACTAATACTAAGTTCATATATTGTGACTCAATATATACATATAGATATCTCTTCAGTATTTTAAAGAAAACATACCTATTTTGGTACTGTTCCCTCAACAGGCTCCAAATCCTAGTATAATGGCTAAAGCAGCAGAATCTTCTAGGACACTATCTGAGACAGGGCTTTATTAAGAAGGGAGCAGTAAAACACAGAGAAAATAACAATGGACTGGAAGGAATATTTGAGAATTAAATAGGAGTTGGTAGCTGCTTAATCTAACTAAGAGAATGAAAAGATTCATGACCTGGAAACAAGACAGAAAAACAATTTTAAAAGAAGCAGGTGAAAAATCATCAGAATACCAGCTTACTCTAATGCACAATAAAATTCACTATGTAATAGTATTTTACTATTTACTATCTGAATCAAGCTGACAGCACTGAAATGGATACTGAAGAAAAAACAAACTAGCTTGAACATAGGTATACCTCACTTCATTGAATGAATATGTTAAAAACTGGCAATTTATGAATGCAACTCAAATTTTCTCATTCAGTTCATTTTCTTCAGCATTGTTTTTCAAGCACCTGTAGATTATGAAATCAATTCAGCAGGTTACCACCAGCATTTCTTTTTTCACTGTAATAGACTAGAAAATCAAAATTACCTATAAAGTAGGTAAATACACTTCTACGAGATTTCATTTACATAGAAATATTTATGTGTATAATGGGTCATGATTTAAGAAAATAATTCTCACTGATGGTTGCAAATCAAGAAATGTCTTAGAGGTTTTGTTCCCACAACTAAAACTAAACTCATTTTGGAGTACAGAACAAAAGAAAATTAAGCATAAAGCCTTCTCTGAATGGCAGGAATGACAACTAAAGCCCAGTTTAAGAGAAACAGATCTCTGAGCTTTCCTTAGATGCCACTAATGCCCCAAAGATATAATTTTCCAGGTGTCGAGGAATCTGAAAAAATATTCCTAGGCTATGGCTCCCATGTTGGAATCAAAGAATGAAGGTAAAGAGAAAAACTCAGACTCAGAAATCACAGGAGTATTTAACTTAAAAATCAGTCAGGAAACGAATCCTGCTAATGAGACAACGGACTATTCTGAAATACAGCCGGCGTATACTGGGATACTTCAGGCTTGAAAGCACACTACAACAGCATTTATTGAGCACTGCTATGTCAGGCACTTGAAACACATAGTTCTAATTTCTTCCACAATCCCAAGGGCAATATTGTCATTCCTAATTTATAGATGAGGGAATCAGCTAAGAAAGGGTAAGTGGTCTTTCTTAATCTCCGTACCATTAAGGATCATCCCAGCTATTTGGCATTCAACATTGGAAATTCTTCAAGGCTGTGTTAGGCACTCCTCTGTATTCACTCCCTAGGTCATTTCATCTACTGCCATCTCTACTTCATTGTCTCTGAAATATGTATCTCCAACTCAGACCTCTTCCCTGAGGGTCTGTGTATCTAACTGCCTATTTGACACCTCCACTTGAACTCTCCAACTCCAAACCTGGTAAACTTTCAATGCTCTCCATCAGGAACAGCATCATCACTGATGAAGCTACACAAGTTAGAAACCAAGCAGGTATCTTTCCTATCTCATTTATCATCTTCACCCTTCCCACACACATGCATACATCATCAAGTCTTACAGATTTTAAGTACCTCTCAAATCCATCCCATTCTATCCATTGCCACCATTCTCCCTCCTTACTGCAACTACTCAAAGCTTTCATCATAATTTGCTTAGACTACTGTAATATGCCCACTGGTCTTTCCTATCACTCAACCCAGACTCCACACTGAAAATTTCAAATCCACTCGCTCTCTAATTTCAATTTACTCTTAGGCTAAATAACAAAAATTCCTAACAGTATTAAAAAGGTCTGTCTGAGTCTCATCCCCACTCTCAAGTCTCTCCTTGTACTATTCTCTCTCGTAGAACAGGTGTCAGTAAACTATGGCCTAGAGGACCAATTAAGCCTTCTGCCTGTTTTTGAAAATAGTCATACTCATTTGTTTACGTATACTGTATGGCTGCTTTTGCAGTGCAACAGCAGATTTGAGCAGTTATAATAGAGGCTGTATTACTTTCAAAGCCCCAAATATTTATCTGGCTCTTTAAGAAAACTTTGCCAACTGCCTTGGATCAATGACTAGCCATAGTGACATCCTTTAAGAACATACCATGTTCCCTCTTACCACATGAACATTCTGTTTATTCAGCATTCAACAGAATCCCATCCACCCAATCATTCCCCTAGTTAAGTCCTATTCACCCACCAGAGTTGAAAAAATGACAAGTCTCAAGGAAGTCTTTACTTATCCTACAGATGAGCATACCCCAATTCAGATTAGTCATATTTCAAGTGTTCAAAAGCCTCATGTGGCTTTGGAAGGACAGCTCCAAGTTAGAGGTCTGTGTGTTTTGGAGCTCTCCGTTCTATTTTATTGGTCAATATGCCTGTCTCTGTGCTAACATCACATTGTCTTAAATATTAAAGTTCTGTATTATCTGATAGAATAAGCATATATGTATCATCACCACTCCATTTCTGCCATTCTTCAGAAGTGTCCTGACTGTTCTATACTTGGATTTACTCTTTATTCTTCCATATTTGCATTAGAATCAGTGTGAGATTTTTTGAAAACCTTTGATACTTTGAGACAATACTGAATCTAAATCAGTCTGAAGAGCAGTAACTTATTTACGATAAGCCATATTCATGGATAGGAAGGCAACAGCTCCCTATTTACTTCGGTCTTCTTTACTGTCTTACAATAAATTTTATATTTTTCCACACAGAGGTTTGCACATGATGTTATAATTACTTAGGCACTTGATAATCTGTCATGCTTTTGTAAATGGTGTTTTCTCTACTTATTTTTTGTTTATTACTGATGTATAGAGATACAATTGATTTCTGATTATTGATCTTATATGGAGCTATTTTGCTAACTATTTTACTAATACTTATAATCTATCTAAATCTTTTTTGGCTTTTACAAAGGAAATCATATCAGCCAACAATGATAAATTTGTTTCCTCCTTTTTTTCTTATCTTACTGCTTTCACTAGGATCTCTGTATAATATTGAATGGAAGTGGTGATGGTGTGTACACTTTGTCTTGTTCCTGGTTGATAAGGGAATCTATTTCCCTAATTAGGATGATGTTTATTGCAGATTTCACTTGCTTTCGTATTTGTAGATATCTGTGTATATTTCACCTGTTTGCATATTTGTAGATATCTTTTTTTATTAAGTTAAGTTCTCACCTGTTCATAATTTAGTACTTTTTTTTATCAATTTGTTAAATTTTTACCAAGTATTTTTTATATACTATTGCTATTATACACCCACAACTCTTACGTAAAACTTTTGGGACAAGATGTATTTTAGAATTCAGAAACCTGTAGTCATTACCCATATTGTACAGTACAAAAAATGTCTATTATATAATGACACCAAAAAACTGTGGGTCGGTACCCTGTACTCAAATACATTAATATATTTGCAGTGAACTATATAGATACTCACTTTAAATAACTGACAAACAATGATTATAAGCAGCCTCACACATCAGTTCAAGTCAGGGTCTGCCACCAAGAACAGGGTAAATCAGGTCATGCAGCCAAGTTCTAAAATAAAACTTTTGGTTTTCAGAAGTTAATGAATTTCAAAATTGCAGTTAAAGGTCTGTGGACCAGTACTTTATTTAGGACTTTCGCACGTACACTCATAAGTAGATTGGGACTATAATTTTCCTTTTTTATATCATCCTTGACTGGTTCTGAAATTAAGAATAGATGACTTTAGAGAATGAATTAAAGAATGTATTCTCCTAGTCTTTCTATTCTCTGGATTTGTAGAACATTGTCATGATCTGTTCCTTAAAAAGTCTCCTGTAAAATTATCTATGCCTGGTATATTTGTGGCAAGATGTAACCACTACTTCACAATTTATTTAATAGTTACAGGATTATTCTAAGCTTTCTCATCTAGGTAAATTATATTTTTCTAGGAATTTTAACTTTGTTTAAACTTTCAAATTTGTTGACTTAAAACTGCTGATAGTATTCTCTATTATCTTTTAAATTGGGTCTATCTGTAATTCTGTTCCCTTTTTCACTCTTGGTATTCATTGCCTTCTCTTTTTATCTGATCTGTCTCGCCAGATATTTGTTTTGTCTATTTTTCTAGTCTTCTCAAATAATAAACTTCTAGCTTGGCTGATCTCTCATTTGGTGTTTGTACCTTTACCTGTTACTTTAAAACTGACTGTGTACATCAGTCTCCTAGCTAGACTACCTGATACCAATCTCTTCCCTATGTGGAACCTTCCTGCTAATGCCCACCTTAGCTAACAGCTTTCAGATTTAAACTAGAACTCTTATAAATACAATGATATTTCACAATACCCTAAATTGGGATAGTTTCATACCATATCTCAAACCTGCTTACAATTCTATGCCTCTGTACAAATGACTTTCCCTACCTAAAATATATTTTCTCCTTCCTAAAAACAAATCAAAATACTCAAAACTGATGATTTACCTTTTTCATAAAATTTTGTGAAACTAACTCCACACACTGTATGGTGATCGCTCATCCTGTGTTCCCTTGGTATTTATATTTGAGTAATAGTATCATAAAATAGTGTTCATATTTTATATAACCAACTTACCATGTGCCAGGCACTGTTCAAAATAAACATGAACTTATTTTTCATAGCAGCCCTGAAAAGTATGATTATCTCCATTTTCCTAGAAGGCAGTACACAGAGGCTACAAAGTTATATAACTATTAAGCTGATTCAAATTCTAAAAGTCTGGCTTTAGACTATGTGCTCTTAACTATTATATTATGCTTCCTTAAACTGCTCTAATACTACTTTCCTAACTCTGCCCCAACCATTCAAATATTTAAGCTTCTAAGGGATGCACATCTTCAATTTCTTTTATATTCTTCAACACCTTTTTATACAGACTTAATTTAAGCATTTAGCAGGTTTTTAGTCAATGCTTACTGAATTGAAATAGAAAACAACTTAAATCACTCAAGTCCAGCTTACACTATGAAAATAATTTTTAGGTAAACTAAGCTGCACTAAAAGCCAGCCTTTTTATAATGCTTAAAGGAAAAATATCATGCATAACTATTATATAGTTAGCCTTGGAGAGATTCAAGGTATTTCACTGTGCACATATAAATACAAAGCCCTAAAATATAACTGTGACACAAAACTGTATCTATGAAGTTGCACTATAAACTATGTTTATCTTTTGAGACCAGAGGTCCAAACATTGAAGTGACTTCAGATTAAAAAATTACTTACAGATCTAAATGCTCTAAAATATCATTTCTCTAATTCTCATATGTTCAAATATGAATCTAAAATTTAAAGCAATGTTATACAGGCATACCTTGGAGATACTGTGGGTTCAGTTCCAGACTGCCACAATAAAGCAAGTATCACCAATCATTTTTGGTTTCCCAGTGCACGAAAAAGTTCTGTGTACACTATACTGTATGCAATCTGTTAAGTGTGCAATACTATTATGTCTAAAAAAAATACGTACCTTAATTGAAAAACACTTTATTGCTAAAACATGCTAACCATCATCTGAGCCTTAAGCCAGCTGTTATCTTTTTGCAACATTAACATCAAAGATCACTGATCTCCATAACAAATATAATAACAATAAAAAAAAGTTTGGAACATCATGAGAATTACCAAAATGTAACAGAGAGATAAGAAGTAAGCAAATGCTATTGGAAAAATGGTGCTGATTAAGACCTGCTTGTTGCAGGGTTGCCACAAACCTTTAATTTGTAAAAAAAAAAAAACACAGTATCTGAGAAGTGAAATAAAGCAAAGCACAAAAAACAAAGTATGCCAGTATATCAAATTAATATTGCAAAGCTGGTAGGTCAGAACAGACAAATGAAGTGCTTATAGACAAACAGAAAAAGAAAAAAAATGACTTTATATCTGAGTTTCTGTAAAGAAATTACACATATTCGCTTAGAACTTTAACGCTAAAGAATATGAAATCAAACTTCTACCCCAAATAACATAAAGCACAAGTAAACAAGATACAATAAAGTAACAAAAAATGATCTGCCCTCACAATATATTCAGAAAATTAAGACCTGTTAATTATATTAATGACTGATGTCAAATCCATGATCATTAAAAAAAATAATTTTTTAAAAGTCAAAAGCAAACACCTTTACAAACATTGCTAACCATAAATTAAACTTACCTTTTTATCTTCTTTTACTTTGTGGGTTTTCTTCTTCATTTTCTTCTCATCTAACTCCTGGTCTGAAGTGATTGCAGGATTATCAATACCACCTTTCCAAGTTTCAACAGGAGAAAGAAGTGGATCTTCTTCACTTCCCCGATGTCTTCCTTTTCTTTTTGTTTTAGAAGTGGTGAAAGCCTCATCATCACTTGCATCTGAATGTGTTCTTCTATAGTATGACTTGGCTTTACTAAACAGGGTTTTAGATTTATATTTGTATTTTGAAGGTCTCCGTTCCCCATGACTTTTTGAGGTTCTATCAGAAAATCCATTTTCTTCCTCTCCTTGGGTGTTATTTACAAATGAATTTCGAATTTTAATAATGCGATTCTGACTATCATCTGGGACAACATATATCTCATCAGAATAGCCCTTCTGTTTGAAAATTGTGTCAATGGGTTCTGAATAGTTATCTGAAGGATCCATATCTTCAGGATGTGCCAAAGGCACCCGGGAAGTCTGTTTTCTTGGATTTTTACCAATACCAGCTTCAATTGTTTTTAAAAGGTTTGGATCCAATTTTTTCACATTTGTCTTAGGTACAACTGGTTTAGGTTTAATAGGTGGAGGCACTTTATGGTTGCGTTCATGGTCATGACAGTTTGGGGTGCTGTGAACAGGATATTCATTTCCTTCCAAATCTAATCTATATCTGGAACGGTCACTAGGTGTTGGAAGCAACTGTACATCATCCCCAATTGGACTGTAAGGAGGGGGTGCTTCTGTATCATCATCTGAATCAGGGTAGTTGTTATAGGGGTCTCTGGGAGATGGTAGGAAAACATCTTCACTTGGATGGGTTGATTCCCTTGTAGTATCAGATAAATAGGAATTTTCTATCATATTTTTCTTCTCTAGAACATCACTGAAAAACAGTGTAAAGACCTCAGTCTGCCGATGATACTGAGATAAAGAATATAGTGCTGTAAATTTAGCAGTGATCTCAGTTGCAATATGTTCTCCTTCAGTCATTAACTCCTTGATGGCCTCATTTTCAAAAAAGTCTGCTTGGCTATCAGTAACTGCCACCAGCTGTACAGGAATGGTGTCCTGAACTTCCGATAGAAATGCTCGAAGCATTCCCATTGATGCTTTTCGTTTGGCAGAATAAACTAATATATACCCATGAACCAGTTCATCTTTCCTTACTCCAATTGAAGAATGGTATGACAATATCGTGATCTGTATTCGTCTCCTTTTTTCACCAATGATTTTATCAAGCATTAGGGAATTATTCTGTCCAGCTTGAGCAGCACTACAAGAATGAGAATCAAGAAAGGGCGACAGAATAAGGTCCACGCTAAATGGATCACCACACATCGCACACATGACAATCCTCAAGTCAGCTTCTGATACATCCTTATTGGTGGGAACTGGGCTCACCACATCTAAATTATGTTTAACTGATTCTAATACTCCTCTTAGAGCTTGCTTTATTTGGGTTTCATTAAATTTACGAGGATATGTACCAGCGGGTACATCTACAAAAGGACACTGTAACTTGTTTGCCAACTGTTGCCCTTGGTGCCTGAGAATTGGTAGATTCTTACTGATAGAATCTCTCTGATTAGCCAGAATTAATGTAAATGGAAGGTTAGCCATATATTTATCTTTTCTGATCTGAGAAGCTTCAGTTCTTATTTTTCCAATAAATTCCCCAATAAAATTCAGTGACTCAATGGAATTAAATACACAGAAGCACCCATGTGGTTTAAAGGCAGCAGTCCATAACTGACTTAAAAGGTAAGGCGACTTGGCATCAACTGGCCGAAGATCAAGTTCATAAATTTTTCCATCTAAGGCATACTCATCATCAGTGGATTGTGTCCTTATCTCATTTGCTAGTTCTTGGGCAAGGCCATCCTTCCCTAAAATGAAAAGGTTAACTTTATCTATATTGGTACTATCATGATACAACCTTAAGCGGCCA
Source organism: Vicugna pacos (assembly GCF_048564905.1). Taxonomy (NCBI): domain Eukaryota; kingdom Metazoa; phylum Chordata; class Mammalia; order Artiodactyla; family Camelidae; genus Vicugna; species Vicugna pacos. The sequence continues at coordinate 39,611,536 of NC_132992.1, read as the reverse complement.
TGATCCAACTGCAAAAGACTACTGGCAAGTAATTGCTCCACTTTAATATCTGTACAGTTTTGGCCACTAAGACATGTTTCTTTAGTGGGATGATAAACAAACCCTATATGCTTAAGTAGAAGAGACTCCCTATCAGGTGCAAGTTTCTGTAAAGCTTTATATCTAGGTTCTTCACTCAAAACTGTATGAATTTCACTCATTTTATCTGAACTAGGTGTTGCATTAAGATCTAAATCATAAAAAAGTTCAGAATGCTCAAAAAGCATTTCCTGAAATTCTTCTTTGGCTTTTTCAACTATTTCTCGCTGGTGCCTACCATACACCTCTTTGCTATCAGCCTCAGTGATATATTTGAAGGCTTCATCCTCCATAACAAAGCACATAACTTCCTCCCATGGCTGCCCAGGTGAAATGAACTGAATTTTTTCCAAAGTCTTCTTGAATTTTTCCTTCATTTCTACCCTCCTCTTCTCTGATATTAGATGTTGTACATGGTTCTGATAGACTTTTTCAGCTTCTAAAGTGCTCAGGAGGTCAAATGGGATCCGTCTATCATTAATTTTGTCTATATGGTCAGTTTCATCCCAAGGCGTTTTTTCTAGCACCACAAAACATAACTGAAAATCTGCTCTCTTTTCCATTAACTTCAAAGCTTCTGACCAATTCATATGTTCAATCTCTTCCAGATTTGGCAAAAGAGTGTTAAAAGCTCTTGGTAAAGTATTTATATATTCTTCTCTCCTTTTTCTTATATGTTCCTGTTTAAGTTGTTCTATATGTTTTGAGAATGTATTTCTGGCCTTTCTTGTTCCCTCTAAATTGATGTATTCTTCATAATCAGGATGATTTTTCAATTTATTACTAACAGTTTTCCAAGTTGCATGATAATCTCTCACAGTCTGCACAAGTTTTTCAAACTTATCTGTTGCTGTGACAACAAGTTGTCTCTGTGTTTTATAAGCATCCAAATAGGGAATAATTTTAGGCTTGCCACGAGTTTTATCCAACATTTGTACCAGTGCAGTGAAACACGTCTCAATGTTGACATTAAATCGTGCTGATGTTTCCACTACAAGAAGGTTCTTTTTGTTTGAAGCAAACGCCTGAACTTCTCTAAGATAATGATCCACACATTCATCACATTTAGTTGCTGCTATTATTACAGGTTTTTTTGATTTTGATAGCTGGACAAAAAGGTTATTCACAAATTTAAGTTGATCATCAAACTTCCTATTGCATCCCTGACTTACGTCAATGCACAGTAAGAATCCATCTACATTGAGCTTCCCTTCTGGCATTTGCTTCTGTTCAAAGTCTTGCTCCAAGCCTAGTTGATCTGTGCAAATGTACATTAGTTTTTCTGCTGACTGCAATTTAGAGGCAGCTGCACGTTTTATATATGGTTGCAAATTCGTACTCCGATGAGGCAAGAAAGTCTGGTCATCAATGAACTCTGTCTGTTCAATGACATGAATTTTGCATTCCACTCCATCTTCACCACTTTGTGTTATGTCACCCCAGTACAAAAAGTGATCATTGTTTACTACTCGTCCTCCAAAGTCAATGGTGCTAAGCACAGAAGTATGCTCTGGATAATATTCATCTGCTTTTGAGCGTACAAATCTATTGCACAAACAAGACTTTCCAACTCCACAGTTACCTTTGTCTTTTTCAGTCCCAGAGAGTCCAACTACACCAATGGTATAGGATGGGGGGCGAGGCTCTTTGTTTTTTGCCATCATAACTCTCTTGTCATGTCTCTACATTCATAAAGATAACCAGATATACTTCTCATTCTGAAAATAAAATCATCTCAAAATACAGATCCCAAATTTCAGAACTATATTTGGTTCTTTGTGTTTCCCTCATTTCTGTGCAGAAGGTTCTTCAAGATCATATGGATCATCTTCCTAGAAAGAGGAGAAAAATGACAAATCTTAATCATGAATTACTCATGTTGAATCATATACATATTAAAGATGTTCATAACAAAACACCAGGCAAATTAACGTTACATGTATTTTAAGGAACCACCAAAGACAGCTTATGATTTACTGTTACAAATGCAAGATGACCTCAAAATTTAAGGCAAATCCAACACCTAAAATAACTACATACAAGTTTTAGTGTGTTTCCACAAACTAAAATAAACTCCTATTAATCAAATGTGCATTTTGTCTCTACTCTTTCCTATGACTTTGAGGAAACAATTATTCCTCTCCCCTGCCCCTCAATTTTCCTGCCTTCTCTTACAAGAGGCTGTGTTTGGCGATAACTAAAACATACTAGTTGCTTTAACAACTCCTCCACAACTCTAAAAAATTATCTGTTTTCTATTACATGGTTCCTCAAAACTTGTTCCCCAAAATGGAATCTGATATGAATTTACCAAGACTTTAGAATTTATTTTTAGAAGTTTTTCAAGAAGTTTTAACATACTCCTGTGAAATCTATCAAATTTTATACCCAAAATCAACTAAGGATATTCACATACTTAAACAGAGAAACAAATAAATAAACAAGTTAATACAAATGACAGTGTTTAACTAGATCAATGTTTCTCAAACCATCTAAGATGAAGGACCAATTTTTATTTCACACCTGCAGGTCAATTAAAAAAAAAACAAATGGAATCTTTAAAAAAAATCTAGATCCAATTTCCTATTAGATTCAAGAGGCATAAAATTACTGTCAAATTGTTTTTAAATGTTCTTGATTTCTGCATTTGTTTCCTCTTGGAAGTATTTACAAAGAATTCTTCAGGTCATATTTTGAGTCGCATAAAGCTGAAGAATTTTAAGGTTATATGTTTGAGACTCTTTTTAGAATTATTTGATATACAAGCAACATTAAATAACCTTTAAGAACTGTATGTAATTTAATTTGGGTTATTTGTGTGGAAGCAAAGATTCATCTCTTTTATAGGTTTTATTTGGAGATTTTTTCACATTCTTTTGAGGCTGAATTAAAAGCAATACATCATTTCTATCACACCAAAATTTCACAAGGAAAATACCCAGTCATGTAAATCAATATATGTGAAAATTATCTTCAATCCACACAAAATAAAAGAATATAAAGACCATGAGGAAAAAAGTAAAAGAAAGGTAAAAAAAATAACCACTACCTGCCTCAAATATGTGACTTTTCCACCACCCTCAAAATTACAAGTAAATACCTATCTAGATTATATTGCACATTTGCTACACTAAAAACTGGTAGAGAGAAACTGGTCTTGCAATTTAAAATTTTAACTAATATTTCAAGTATAACATTTAAAAATAAAATTTCAGAATTATTCTTGTATTCTAGAAATTTATACTATCAGACTCAATGAAATATTAATTTTAATAATATCAGCCACCAGTTATTCAAACAAAATGCTTATTAGGTTCATTTTTTAACAAATAAAATATTAACATGCTGAAGGAACATAAGTAGTAGAAAACCATGAGTAAACAGAACAGGATTTCAAATTCAACTCCTATTATTTACTAGTTTATGACAACAATAAAGCCCTAAACCTCTTGAGATATGTTTCCCCATCTATAAAATGGGGCTGCCTATCTATACAAATTTAAGAATAATTTTTTTTAAATGTTAAGTGCCTAGCAACCAAAAAAATGCTTAATAAATATTAGTTTTGCTTTAACTTGATTCTTGGAACCAAGAAGCTGTTGAAGATTTATAAAAAATGATGTGATCAGACTGGTGACCTATAAATATTTATCTGGCAGCAGCATAAACAATAACCAACAGTATAAGAAATTAGGGCAGTTCTACCCAATCCTCCTCTCTTTTATTGAGTAAAATTTTTTTAAAATCTTAATGTGATTAAGCTGAGTATTTGCACTTATCACCAAGTTTAATATTCTTCATCTAAACTACGTAAAAGAACAATTGGGCTGCTTTACAGATATTTACTGAAAAGAAAACAGTGAACTAACTACATAACAAAGTTATACACAGTGACAAGAAGGGGGAATTAGCTGGTGAAAATAGCAGTGATTCCGTATGTAACAATGAAGGGAAAAAATTGAAAACATTGACTATCCTTCTTTGTTACTAGACAAGCAAAAAATTGCAGAAGATATCTTATTAAATATACATTGAAAGGAAACACAACTAGTGATTACTTTGGGGAATTTTTACATTAAAACGGTACAAACACTGAAATATATATAAAACTCTATTAAACTGTTTAGTAAACATAGATCTATTCTGAAAACTAAGAGCAATTCAAACAAGTGTAAGACTAACACCCTGCTTTCCAGCTTAAGAGACACCAAGTTGTTAATAGAAAAGTAACAATATAACGTCATACGGACCTGAGTAATGCAGAAAATTTTCAACTATAAACCTAATCCTTGTTGTTAACAACCATATCTTTATTAGTATTTTTATACTTATCCAAACACATTAAAAGACTCATTTCTGCTCTCCTAAAGCATAAACCTTAAAAAACTGAGACACTTTTCTAAAAAAAGTTATAGAGTGTAAGAGTAAAATAAAAACATTATCACGAGATGAATTTTTAAAGTTTCAGAAAGTAAAAGACCTTAAAAGTAAATGAAGATGAGTGAAGGCATGTAGTCATCACCCTTTCATTGGTCATTGAAAACTGGAAGGCTTTTTATTTTACAGAGAAATAAAACTCTATTTAAGATAATTTATAATACTAAGGCTTCAACATATCCTAATTTGTTAGTGGCAGTCTCTGAGTTACAAATATTAAAGTTTAAATTAAAAATAAGATAGCTTTGTGTGATATTTATGGCTTTCATGCCAAATTCACAGTAAACTACCAATTAGACACAGTGAGGAACATCCATGTCCTTCTTTCTGACAATGCTCTCAGGCAGGCTACCTGCTGGTATTTTGAAGTCAGATGCAGAGCTTATGTCATAAATCACCATACAGTCATTTTCAAACTATGGTGGAAAAATTCACTCAGCCAGAGGTGGGAAAGAAGAGCCCTGGGCAAATAAATCCTCTCTCCTTCCAACTAGTTATCGGAGCAGAGCCTCCTTTATCTGATTTATGTTTACCTAACTTAGAAGCTTTAGTTTAAAAAAATGCTTCCTGATTTTAAAACAGTTTGAGAAACCCTGGACTAGAAAAAAATTGTTGTCACCCTGCCCTCAAAAGGGTTTTGCCATTTGTTTGGGTGAGTATGGTATTACCACCTCATGGGGAAAAGACACCTCTCCTGAGGTTGGCTGGAATAGGTTATAAGGAAATTTACTTTCAGACAGCTGGATAATTTATACATACATGAATTACCCAATGACCCTCAAAATCTAAGTCAAAACTGCCCTCCATTAACTAATGTAGTTTTTCTTCTGTACTGAGAAAAAAAGAATGCCTTCTGTTTTTAAAAACCATGTTTCCACTAATAAACTAATGGCCAATATCTATATGTGGACTCTGATTTAATTTGAAAATTCCTTTAATAGTAATATTTTGCCCATGTTGATCCACACATACCTTTCCTAGTTTTGACGTAACTTTATTTTTATACACGTTGCTCTCATTTTCTCGTAACATTTAGTATCATACTTAGTTCTGCTCATGAAGAAACCAAGACAAAAGCAACAATGACCTACTCAAAATTATAGGGTTAAGATGAGTCTCTTGATGACCAATCTTTACTTTCTTAAGCATTAGTGCTGCTTTTAATAGTTTGCAATAGTTTTTCATTTTGCCTTTAAGATTATCATAAGCTTTTATTTCTAGGAAATGTTTAGACTAAGTATCCTTACAAAAATTAATGACATGTATAATTTGAGTCCAACTGTCCTACAACTGTCTGCCGAAATGAAGCTATGTCTACAACTGTTTTCTAAGATACTTTAAGCTATTCAAACATAACACGCTTCTTTTAAGTTTTACACCATGAAGTGGCTTTCTGAAAAAAAAATTTAAGTTCTGCAAGGAATCTAGGAAACTGAGAAGATTCTTAGTAATTCTGAATTTAAACTAATTTTTTTTGTTTTGCACTCTTTCACAAAACTGTTGCACTCGTTAATAAAAGGTATATTTAAATTTTTTTTACACTTTTAAGTTACTATATTGTGTCAGGAAATTCCTGTTGGCCCCACCTTCAAAACAGATCCAGAATTTATCACTTTTCACTACCTGTATTGCTATAACCTGATCTCATCCCACTGTCATCTCTGGCTGTGGATTATTCCAGAGGCTTCTAAACTAATTTCTGTTTCCACTCCTGTTCCCCTTCCCAAGTCTATTCATAGAGCAGCCAGAGAATTCCTTTTAAAACCTAAGTCAGAGACTCCCTTTCTTCTGCTCAAAACTCTCCAGTAGCTTCTAAAAGGAAAAGCCAAGTCCTTTCAATTGCTTACTACAAGATCTACCACTATCTCACTCTCAGACCTACTCTTAGACCTACTCTTAGACTATTCTCCCCATTCTCACTCTATTTCAGTCAGTGAGAAACACTGAAACTGTTGCTCAACATGCTAAACACGGTCCTATCTTTGCACTTACTTTTCCCAGTACTCCCCAAATTCCCCCTTTGTTAACTCCTTACTCATGTAACTTACTATACAACTTACTTCTTTATTATTTGTCATTAATTCTATCACTCTCCCCACTGCAATCCAGGTTTAATAAAGATTCGAAAAGGCACAAATCTGTTTATTCCATCATCGTATCACAAGAGCCTAGAATAGTGCCTTCCACATAGCACCTACTCAATATATGCATGAATCCTAATAAATATTAAAATCAAATGTTCTCAATTCTTTGATTAAAAAAAGTAAAGTATGTAGGTTTACTAAATAAGTGCTTTAACTTATTAATCTAAAGATTTTCTAAAGCTATCTATGGGGGAAATATGTATATTTGGTCCCAAAAATTTTTGTCAAAAATTAAGCCATCAGAATAAAGACTAACTATGATCTATAATAACATACAGGCATACCTGAGATATTGTAGGTTTAGTTCCAGACCATCACAAAAAAGCAAATATCACAATAAAGCGAGTCAAGTGAATTTTTTGGTTTCTCAGTGCATAGAAAGTTATGCTTACACTACATTGTAATTTATTAAGTATGCAATATCATTATACCTAAAAAAAAAAGACGTACCTTAATTTCAAAATAATGCTGTTGGAAAAATGGCATCAATGGAATTGTTCTACCAAGGGTTGCCATAAACCTTCAATACGTTAAAAAAAAAAATACAATACTTGCGAAGCACAATAAAATGAGGTATGCCTGTGTTCAGCAAGAATAAACACCTAATTTTTACTTCTGACACAAAATTTTTTTAGAATCACAAATATTTATTGCAGGAAACTACATTTCCAAGAACTAATTACACAGAAGCAGCAGCTTTGTAATTACACATTTCATCTTTTTTAAGTCAAATAAAGAAAATATACCTTAAATAAACAAATATTCAAGAGAAAAGACAGATCCAAGCCCAAAGATTATCATACATTCCACAATCTTAGGTAAACTTACAGTTTGACGATAAAAATATCAACTATATACTGAAAGATGAATATGGCATAATACTGCCTTAAAAATTCTACTTTTCTTAATGTTGCTAATTCTCAATGACAAATTTATGCTGTAGAAAATTAGAAGAGGAAATGAAAAAGCCATTTTAACATGTAAAAGATAGTTAAGCACAATGTTAATACCTATAAGAGAGTCAATCATATTTCATACTTTCTTTGACCAAGGTTTGTACCACATAAGCACATGATCAATTTTAAGGTTGAAAGGAATGCTAAAGTCATCATTTCTATGAATTTGTCTTTATGGAAGCACACCTTCATAGGATTCAGGATAAGCACATCTTGGTAGGATTTAAGATAAACTGCTAGGATGGACATTTTTTTTTTTTTTACCATATTCCCAGCACTCAGATCAGTGCCTGACACACAATGGGTCCTCTAGTATTTGATGGCCGAACGAATCAATTTCCAGACTCAAATCTTAAACCACTGGACAAACTTAAAGCACATTTGTAGTCACAATTAACAAAAATTACATACTATTTGGGGCCCATAAAGTCTAGCACAGCAGAATATCCTAATATAAAAAGCCTAGTTTTTTCCCAAGACCTTTAGTCTGCTCATTAACACAAATTACGGGTTTATAAACATTAAGCCTGAAGGGTACTTCCAGAAGGGTCTCAGTAGGCAGTACTCTGGGAGTTCCCCAAATCATACTCAGAAAAGGTAATTCTGCTTTCACCCATTTTTACCTTTTGATGTTTCAAATATTGTTTAACGAAGTTTCACTGCAGAAAATATTTGAAAAGCAATGACGTAAACAATTTCCAAACAGATTAACTGCCTACAGTACTCTTAATCCACACTTTCCTCTAAGAACATACAGTCTCTGAGGATGTGATGTGAAAGTTATTCTAAACTCTTCCTAGTCCATTTCCTTATTCTGTAGTGAAAACAGAAGAACCAAAGGTCACCTCATTTACATCAACCTATGTAAACACCCCATTAAGTACTTACTGTGCTTAGTTACTATCTGCTTAGCTTTATGGTCAGAGGTTTTGAGGGTTCAAAGATACGTACAGTGAAGTCCACTAAACCAGGCTATGAGTATGCTCCTTTTTAGGGTCTGAGTCCTTTCTCCTCACTTTGGAGAACTAAGAAATGGGGGGAAAGGACATAAACTAACATTCATTATTGTAATGCTACACAGGAGGGAAAACATTATTTTCATTATACAAACCTCATTAAGTAAAATTTAACAATTTTCTTAATTATGGGAACATTAATAAGAGATCAAAATAAGGATCTCAGGAAAGGGTACAGACTAAAAAGGGTTATGGATTAAAAATTACAAAGGGCTGAAAAGCACTTGCCCATTATTCTAAGAAGCTTTATATAGTACCACAGCTGAGGAGACAAAGGCAATGTGCTATACTATGGAATTGATAAATGTAATAGGAATCGAAAGAAATGAAAGATCAGTACAAGTTGGAATAGATCAGGGTTTGGAAAACATTTTCTGTAAAAGGCCAGACAGTGATTATAGCCACAGACATACATACATAAATGATCGTGGTTATTCATGGACAATGAAATTTGAATTTGATGTAACTTTCACATATTACAAAATATTCTTTTAATTGTTTCCTCAACCATTTCAGGATGTAAAAAGACATTACACAAAAACAGGCAGCAGGCTGGATTTGGCCCAAAGGCTATAATCTGCAGACCCCTGCAACAGATGAAAGGATCTGAGTAAACTTTGAAAAACAGAATGGATTTGGATTTTAAAAAGAAGTCCTTCCTGGTGGATGATTAGGGTGGAGTAGTTGAGCACAGTCGCCATATTGGAAAGGAGAGATTTATTTCTGAAGCTCCAAGATATGACTATATAAGGTCTTCAAGGGCAAAAAGGAGTTAGATCTTGTAATGAGCAATAAGAAATCATTAGAGATTAGAACTAGAATATAAAGTTGGATTTGGTGGGGCACCATGCTCAAGACAGACAAATACTAGAGGCCCCAAAGCACCCTATCACAGAACTGAAAAGAGTAGTTCAAGACAAAGAGCTTGGCTGCTAGATGAAAGAAACAGACAAATGAGTCAATGTTTCTTAAAGAAAAACTAACCAGTCTCAGCAACAGATGGTGCTATCACTTGAATTTCAGGTGACAGTATTACCAAGACAAATGAAAATACTGAATCAAAATGAAGCAAAGTCAAGATCAGTACATCAACTTCAAGATCATAAACTTCAGAAAATTATTTAACAGACTATTTGATTTAATATTCTTTATAACAAGCATCCAAAGATTTATAAACTTATAGAAAAGAGTAGAAATCTGGATCTTTCAGTTCCCTCGATCATAATTTCCCACTGTTAATTTTCCACATTCTCTAAACAGTCAACCAAAATAAAAATAAACAAGTAAATACAAAGAGATACTGTTGTGGCTCTGGAAAGGTAAGTATAGAAAGAAACATAAGATACTGGATCATGATCAGGAGGAAGAAAATGAACAAATTACATACCATATCAGAAGCCAAAACAAGTTTTTCCAAGGTTGCTTGACAATGCCAAATATAGCAACTAGGATAGACAGCAATGCAAACGTAATTGATTTCCCCGTTACTCTTTCTATTAACCTTGTGTTTATACTTTTCTTCAAATCGTTCAATTTGGCTCATAACATATAAATTGATGCTCTTACATTTTTACCTTATATTTTCCCCTGACCTGTCAATTTATCCACACTTCCCTGTGCTTTGGGTCCACAGTGTCACTCCCTTAACTAAACGTCTTTTTTTTCTCGCTTATCTCAATCCTGTGCAACTTCCAAATGGTATCTCCTTTATCTGAATTCCTTTACACCAATTTTTAAATCAGTATGTACTGCCTTGTACAGAGTTTTTCTACTGTCTTCAACCGGCAGTTAACTATTCCTAAATTGTCAAGCTCACTCCCCACCAAAGCTGAAAGCTCTTTTAAAGACTTTTAAAAAATATTTCCTTGTATCACTCATAGTGCCTAGCTGCTCAATAAAATATTGGTAAGAGATAATAAAATAGGCTAAATCAATTATGAAGCTAGAAAAATGAAAATTCACTTTTCCATTAACTCTTCATGATGAAAAGCTTGAGAACCTAATCAAGTGACACATACTAGTCATATTTTAACCCTAAAATTACAAAGTTATGTATGACTTTTTCCCAAGAAATAGCTGTAATTCTAAGGAGTAAAAACATACAGACATGACCAAACATTAACAATCTACTTTAACTGACTGAAAATCTAAGGTACTGTGGACAGACTACCTCCAAAACACAGTGGAGGGAGGGGGGTCAAAAACCTTTTTTTTGGTCTCTCTTACATGCAAACTTCTACTTGCAGTCAAAACATCAAAATTCAAATATTTCTTCTTTTGTAAAGGTTTCTCAAAGAAGCCCTGATAGAAAGTTGTTCTCTTTTCTGCACCTTAGCACTTGTAACTATTTACTCCTGTATAGTTACTACCACTTAACTTGAGCTGCGTCACCTCTTCACTTGGTATCTCCAAAGCCACGCAAATAGTAAGTGCTAAATAGAGATAATCTGAATTAATGAATAACAAACCAGAGGCTTTCTAAAAAATTTTAATGCAGATGATTTCTTTTTTCAAAGGAATTGTTATATTTTAGTACAATACATTTAATAGAAAAAAATTGAAGATGCCCTGGTTTGGAAGGGTTGAGGTATCAGAGGAAGTCTCAGGACATCCAGCAAAAATCATTAAGGGATCCAAGGAAAAGAATTTGAAAAATCAATTAAAGTACATACTTATTATTCTTAGCACTAAACTATTTTTCTTAATTTCTAATAAGGCTTTTCCTACTTTGATAAAATTATCAACAAGCTTCACTTAAACAAGTAGAAGCTTGATTACTCAAGTCACCAAATGACGGATCCTTTTATAAAGTTTCTTCACAGTTCTTTAAAAAGCCAAATTCCCTTGGTGCACTTCAAATGTATTTTACAAATATGTTTCAGGAACACAGACTTTAATAAAACAGAACAGTACACAATACCTCTTGAGTCAATTATGTTATCTGCATACTTTCATGGTATACATAGAAAAAATCAGCCCAAGTAAATAGTTTTTAAAATAATATATATGGAAACTGAAGTTGTTTAATTAAAACATTCTGAGCTACCAAGAAAATCTCTATTATGCCATCTCATACTTAAGAAGGTAAGTGTTGCCTTTAGTGTTCACTTAAGTCCTAATGGTAAAAAAATAAAAGTTCAGTACAATCTTCTTGAGAAATAACTTTCTCAATTTAAAAAAGTTACAAAATTATTATTCTAAGCTGCACCACAATTTAAATTCCAAGAAAAGAATGCAAATACAGTATTTTATTCCTTAAAAAAAAATCTTAACTTTCAAGGTCAAAATAATTTTCTCCAAGAGATAGTGTACAGATTAAATCTGCCTTTTAAATAGGAAAAAAAAAAAGGCTGGGGGAAACGGTTCTAAAACATTTAGGATAAGTATCATACGACAACTAAGATATTAATTCTGCAATACAATTTCTAAACTGTTAAAGTAATTTAAACGAGAGAAGAGGTGCAAAAAATTGATAAAGATGTCAGAATTTTGACAATTTTTTCTTACATCAAAGTGTAACACACTCCATCTCCCAGTGGTTATAATTAATGTACAAAGAATGGTAAAATAAGACATGCTGAAGTGGGTTTAAAAAATGTTGCCTAAATACACAACCAAATCGACTCTAGTCTAGTCATTTAGTCATCTGTATTGCTCTAAATTTTGCTTTAAGTCAATCAGATCAATAGTGCTATTTCCTGAAAGCTAAATCCATAGGTATATCCAGCTTTTCATTCATGTATGTTTAGTCATAAAGTGCGCCAAGGTCTGTGCAAGTTTTTGGTGACCTGCATTTAACTCTCTTCCTCTGATCTAATACAGATATAAGAAACGTGGGTCAATTACAAAGAATAGATTAAAGAGCCAAAAATGAGAAAGCAATTTAAAATGGAAGCAAAACCTTAATCTAGAAAATGTCTAGTAGGTTACCCATATGGTTAGTATGTCTCTCTAAAAATACTAGGGTGGAGTTTTATCACATTAAAGTCAAATAAACTGGAATTGACAGCAAAATACTTCCCAACACACTTTACTCATTTATCTTACTTAACCAAGTATTTTTCTGAATAGTTGAATCTAGATCAAATTTTTGTTAAAAGAACTATCTTAAGTGGAGATTTAGAGAAATATTCCCTGAAATGAATGAGAACCTCGATGGAAATAAACACTCAGTAATACACTGTTCAAACTGAATATTGCTTTTGGATTTGTTTTAAGTGGAGCCGGCAAACCCCGCCCCCCCCAACACCTGTAGAAGGCAGCATAAGCAAAGATCAGTAATTATAGCTATGTATTTCACGGTTTTATACCCGAATATTTAGATGATGTCATTTCCTACCTAGCATAAAGGAAAAAGCAAATTATTGCTGGGAACCTAAACTTAAAAACGCGCGTACACATCACCTATGTGCCTATTTCGGTCAAGATTTAAGACATTTAAATTCTCATATATTAAGCATGGTCCAAAACTGGATTTCTATCATAATGGTAAAAGCATAAGCGTCTCCCCTAACAACTTTCTCGGAATTTTTCTAAACGTCCTGATAGTTTGCCTTGACTTCCAAAGCACCTTTCAGCCTCAGCTGCACCCAGAGCCTCCACCTCCTTTGCATTTCTAATAACGCTGTAAAGGGAGGGTGTGAGGCAGTGAGTGTATTTCTGTGTGGATAAGTGCGCGCGCGCTCCCGCGCAGCTCCCCACCCCCACCCCGATACTTTTCTTTAGTGGAAACGGAGAGAGAATCTAGAGGTTATTCTAGCGAAAACTCAATATCAAAGCCTCAATCCAGTCGCAGTCAACCCTTAGGACTCTGTTTTGGTGGCGCAGTGCAACTTCTCACATCCTACCCAGAGCTTCAGCAGCAGATGGGAAATTGGTGAACAGAACCCAGAGACGAGTGGGGGAGCTAAGGGAAAAAGTGAAAGGACCGATCCCCCTGCAAGGCTCTCAAGTTTGCAACGAAAACTGTGTCTCCGCGAACCCCTTCTCCCCTTTCCAGGTGGAACTCGTTAACAGCAGCCACCCGGCCAACATACACCGCCACCTTCCTCCCCCACGCACCCTTCGAGACCAGGGCAAGTGAGGGCGGCGGGCGAGAGCGGGCGCCCGGGGGGGGGGGGGGCCGCTGCGATCCCCGGACGCCACCAGGCCTCCGTCGCCCCCTGCCCCGTCACCTGTGGAGAAAGCGCCCCCTCCCCCGGCCTCTCTGCCCTTCACGCCGACCGTATCCCCCCGCGGCAGCCGCTCCCCGCCCGGGCCTGCGAGAACGGAGCACCGCGCCACGCTCCCCTCGGCGGCTGTGGGGCCCCAGCCCCTTGAACTGGTTACAACCGGCGGCGGCGATCGAGCCAGGCAACGGGCGGCGGGAGGGTCCCTGGCGGGGAGGGGGCGAGCAGGAAGGCCCGGAGGAGCGGGGAGTCGCAAGGTCCTACCTAACACCGTCGGTCTCCTCCGTCTCCTCCTCAACGGCAGCGGCCCCGGCGGTGGCGGTGGCGGCGGCAGCGACATTCCTGGGGAGCGCTCCCGCCGCCGCCGCCTCCTCCTCCACTCTCTGCTCGCCTCTCTTCCCCGGCGCGCTCACCGAGCGCCGCGTCCCTTCAGCCACCTCCCGCCGCCCTCCCCAACACACACGCCCCGAAACCTTAAGCCCTACGGCTCCAGCGGCCGGGTAACCCACCCTCCCTCCCTCCCCGCCACTAGCGGCAGCCGCGTCCCTCCCCCCTTCCCCGGCGCCCGCCGCTGCGCCGGGCTCAGTAATGGCGGCCACTCGGGCTCCCTCGCGCTGACGGATCTCTCGCTCTCTCCCGAACTTTACCTCAGCATCTCTCCCGGCGCGCACCGCCGGAACGCACGCGCGCGCGCGCAGCCACACACCCGGCCCGGGGCGGAGCGGCGGCGCAGCCTCGACGGGGCGCGCGCGCGCACCCGCGCCTCCCTCCCCACAATCCTCCGCCCCCGCCGCCCTCACCTCGCGACGCCTCCCGCGCCGCGCGCCCGGCTGGGCCCCGCCCCTGCCCTCGTCTCCCGGGAGCCTGGGAAGGCGCGAGCGCCGGAGCCGGAGGGAGGGAGCGAGCGCGCGGGGCCGCGTCCTCGCTCGCGTCCCCGCTCCCCTATTGGCTTCTGCCCCTCCCCCTTCTTCCTCCGCCTCTCCCACCCATTGGTTCCCTCTCCTACTCCATTCCTTCTCACCTTTTCCCTTTTACCCATTGGCGTGAGTATTTTTCCTCTGCTTTCCCCTTTCTCCGTATTCTGCTCCTCCTCCATCCCATCCTCCACGCTTTAGAAGCTGCAAACCGTGCAGCCCAGAGCACGGTCGTCTCCGAACCTTCCCTGCTTTCTCCTTTTCCTTCTGTTCCGGTTTCTGGCGGTAACTGAGAGCAAACCATAGTACTGCAAAGGAACCTGATACTGTGTTCGCCGTTGCAAAACATCGTGTGGGCACCGAATGATTCTCGATAAATCACCCTACGGTCTCTAAGTATTAAAGAATTCAAGAGAGGAAAATACGCGCCCAAGCTCGTTCTCAGGGACACACTTGCGTGTATGCTCCTGTGTGTGCAGCCAGTTTTCTGCCCGGGGATCGCTGGCCAACTACAGACATCACCCGCCCGGAACCGGTGCCATACTCACCCAGAAGGCAAAACTCCATGAAAGCAAGAAGAACCCATTTCTCCGTCAACACCGTACAGGGACGCAGGCAGGCCCTTGGTTCAGTACGTTCTTATGAAAGTTAAGCGAAATGCCAAGACATGGGGCGGATTCTAGGGTGGTTCAAAAGACCCCTGCTCACACCACTACCAGCCCAATCTTAGGAACCATCGGCCACTTGGCTTTTATTATACTGCCTTAAGTATATTAATATATTTTGAGACTTGAATGGGTACACTGGGCTTTCGGTGTATTTCTTATCTGGGCACTGGCACTGAATGGTGGAGGAAGGACAGTGGAAAAATGCCTTTTCTTAACCATTGAAGAAACTGAGGTCTTGTGACTTTCCCAAGGTCATCAGAATCTGTCTTACACAGAGGTCTTAAAATAGTTGCCAGAGATAAAAGAATGAGCAAAAACATAAATCTACCCCAATTTGTTGTTAAGTCTAAAAGAAAGAAGTGATTTGAGGGAGAATTTCTCTTTGGGGAAAGATTTATTTCCTGCATTGAAAATAATTCATCATCAGTAAAGCTAACATATAAAAAAGTCTTTTAAATTCAAATTATTCTTGATTTCTTACATTACATAAGGTACTGAAGTTAGCCAAGGTTGCTTTTTAGCGTTATGATGATGCAGCTGCTGCCAACCAGAAGTACGTTTACGGTCTGTCAGTAAAGAAAAACAAAAACTGCCTTTTGGTAAAAATCTGTTAGAAAATATTTGTCAGTAAATCTGTCACAATATTCCAGCAGAAGTTCTGTTCGTTTCTTCCACACCCCTGCCCCTCTACTCTCTGTATTTCTCTAAGGTAAACTTAATAGACAAAAGCAGAAAGATGTTTTGTTTGATTTCTCTATATGTCTCTTGCTTCCTAATTTTAAAAAGGCATGACTAAAATTTCTTACTCCAGCCACTCCTTTGCATCTGAATGGTACCAAATAGGTTAAATGAGGTACGTAAGTACTTATTTCTTTCTGTTACAAGCCACAGGGCAGGGAAGAAAGACACTAAGAAAACTTGGCAGTGAAAGAAAATACAAAGAGGAGGAAATTTTGGAGAGGGAGTGGAACCATCAAAGTGTGATACTAATACCATAATACTCATACCACTTTTATAGGTTGAGAAGTTTGTGCATTTAAATGCATTTTATGACCTTTGTACTAAAAGTCTTTAAAAGTATAAGAAGCCAATTCAAAGCTGTGTTTTTGACATTGAAATATTAAGCACCTTACAGTGTCCACCCTAAAAATACTTTAAAAATTATTTCCTAAATAATCAGAAATTTTATAACCATGGACGTGTATCAATATAAACCAAAGTCAAGTCAGGACTTTTAAAGGAAACATTAATATATAAAGAAGGTGTAAGCATATAAAGAAGGAACACCTTCATTATGTTTCCTTCAAAACAGGACATGATACTGAAGAATCAGGACATAATACTAGAGGAAAAAAAAGATTTGAAATCTCATTTTCTGGTAATGCTGACACCAGAAAATGTGGGGCGGAGAAGTCATGGTTTTCAAATGATAATTTTTGTAGCTGATATTGTTTTTACGTTTTAGTCCTTCTACATTATCCAGCTTGATTTAAGGGGTCTGGAATTTTAAGATTTTGCTGCTTATTAATACTAATATACTGCTAGGCTGCTTACCAAAACGTATAAGAAATCTTTATCATTTTTATGTTAATACTTGTTCTTCCCAAAAAATAAAGCATACAGTTTTCTGTACAAGTAAAAATCTGAAAATAAGAATTGGGGGCCAAAGTTCTATGGTTAAAATGCTTACATATACAGAAATAAATGGCAATAAAGAGCAGAAAATAAAACAAAACCCAAGGATAAGATGGCATGTTTTAAAACTGATCAGGTGCCATGCCTTCAGAGAAAGAGCTCTAAACACCAACCCTCCCCACCCAAAAGAAAAAAACTTTGAAAAAAGAAGTAATTTATCATTTACACACACACACACACACACACACACACACACACGCAGTGGAGTAAATATTATCAAGCTCTCTCAGATCAACTACTCTTCTATCTAAAAAATAAAAAATTTAAACACTTGTTCTGTTGTACTAGATAATTAAAATCACCCGAAGCTTTGTTCTTCATTTACTTTGAAAAAAATTAGCAGAATAAGATTTCAGTCAGGCATTTTAGATTTTTAATTTAAATATTCTCCACAAATTTCTAGTCCTTTAAAACATCCTAATAAAGTATTAATATGCATAGTCTTTTTAGGATCAAAAGAGATGACAGCCATAAAAATATGTTAACAAAATCCCAGCTTCTACCATCAGTGGTAACACTACATACAATATTCAGATGTTTGATGTGATTTGGCTTCAAAAGAACTTACCCTATAGAAGCAGATACACCCCCTGCTGGAAATCTCTGATCATAACTACTTTGGCTTTTGTAGCCTCAACCAGGAACATACGAGAAGCCAAATAAAAGGCCTTCCCTATTATGACAAATTGGCCCATGCTTTTTGCCTGTCTGCTCTAAGACAGGCTTTTGGAGATCAAACTACCTCAGAACATCACTCTGATTACAGACAAAATACACAAAGTTGGAGAATAGCAAAGGCAAATAACTAAATAACGAAAGCACGGAAAAATTGTTCCTTGTCTAATTTCCTACAGAATTTCACAACTCATTTCCGCCCCCCACCTAACCCCCACATCCTCCCTAGACTGTTCTTTCTCTCACAAAGTTAGGACGATTGGGAGGAGGAAAGGCATGGTAAGATGGGGTGTTACTCCTACTAGCAGGCAAATACCAATGACCAATAACCACAGTATAACCACAGTAGCCATTTGCTGAGTTAAGGTGCTAAAAAGCTTTCTCCAAATTTCTTTTATGGCTACCAATGATATTTTCAGCATGAAGAAAAGGTGCTAATTATATCTTGGCTGTTACCATAGAAAATATTTTGACTAGAGTTAAGGTAATTGTGAGCATGGGACTGGAACAGTAGGAGAGTAATGCATTGACCTTCCTGGCATTTTGTTCCACAGATCCTTGTTCTGTTGATTTTCCAGAACTGTATTTTCAGACTGAAATCCCAAAGATGGTATCTATCTTTGAAATGTCATGTTCATGCCACTCTGGTCCTCCGACATAACTGAAAGAGTGAAATCAGAACTCTATTTTTGAATAATTGGTATTTTATCAAGATTATTTGTAATGCAGACTCCTTTTAAAGGAACAGCAATTCATTCAGGTCCCACCAGCACAAATACTTTAATTAGACAAAAATCTTCAAGTTATTTCCTCTCACAAAAGGAGGTATTGTTAGGCCATCTGGACCCTCCATTGAGTTTTTATGAAAGATCACAGCTTGAATTTAATCAACACCAGTAAGGTTAACTCCATAAAGCTAGAAAATAATTGCAAAGGTTGCTAACCGAATCTGTTTGAGATTGTTACCACTGTCATTTGTAAATCATTACAATGGGAAACAGGAACATGTATTGCTTGACTATTTAACCACAGAACATAATTTTTGTGAATATCCCTTATTCCCCCTCTTTAGGCCAATTTTAGCTTGTGAGCCCCTCTAGGTAGGAAACACAAATGAATGTTTGGGCCTATACAATAACTTGAATATAATTAGTAGAAAGCTCAATAAACATTTGATAATAATATAGAGCTCTCTAGGTTTTGTGGATGTCTGTGGATTTATTACTAACAGAAGGCTTTAGATTATATTCTGAAATACCAGCTGAGATAATCACTTTGGAAAATACAAATCATTTAAAGAAATTGCTGAATTAGCCTGTGAAAGTTGAGTTAGATGTCCTTTCCCAAGTATAACCTGCATTTCTCTGTGTTATGTCTCTCTGGTAGGTAAGTGCGAGTTACTACCCACGAATTACTGTGGATCTGAAACATCAGGGAGTGTTCTAAAGAACTGGGGCAGCATAACAGTTTCTGAAATCAATAACAAGGTGTCTAATCACTTTACAATTAAGGCTTTGTAATTTTCTCCTATTATTATAAACTGTGATCAATTTTTGTTTTGCCAATCCATGCTTCTGCTTTTCTTCAAAAAGCTTCCCAGTAACAATGTGATTTTTCTGATGGATGCATGGCTTCTTTCATACCCATGTATTACCCAGCAAGGAATGATGATACTCATCTTTCCCCAAATAAGCTTCTCATCTGTCTTCAGTACAGTCTAGCACAGGGCTCTAGCATATACGTCATTTATTTCTAGCTTTGGTTCCCTCAGGAATAGACATTAAATAACTCTTTTCTATTCTCTCCCTGCAAAGTATTTACATTGGGAATTCTGAGAGTTTTACAAACATGATAAAGTAGAAATCGCAAAAATTCATAAATTCATAAAATGTCTGTCTTATAAATCTAATTCTTTACAATTAAATTTAAATGGAGGCAAATATTTTAAATGTTTTCAAAGTACATACTTATTGAGGGAGAAAAATATCCATAATATTTTCTGTGAAAAAAATCAGGTTACAAAGTAATGAAGGAAGGAAGAGTCTATTTTTATAAAAAGAAAATGTTTTGAAAACAAAATGACACTATTATTGACCAACTTGTTACTAGAGATTTAATCTAGATGGTGATACTATAGCTAATATTTAGTTTATTCTTTTGGATTTTTCTGCAATTTAGAAACATTTTCTTTCTAATTTTTTACAATGAACATATTTTTTCTTGTGCAATAAAAATGTGGATTATACTGGTGTTGAAAATTAAAGGAGACAATGTATAAAGTAGAATAAGGTAAAATGTCTTGAAGGAATTGAACTGCCTACTATATATATTATCTATCTATCTATATAATATATATATAGATTTCCTCTTTTATCTTCCCTTTTCTTCTCTTCACTCTTTTTCCCCTCTCACCCCTACTTTAGATGTTTCTTCCTTCTTCCTTTCTTTTTATTTTTTGATTCTCTTTCTTCTTTTCCTTCTCTCTTAATAATCTCTTGGGCCTTTTACAGGCCACCTCAGGCATTGTCTGTTTCCATCTGCAACAACCTCTGATGGAATGGAATGAAATGGTCTAGGCAAACATATTATTTCCACCCCTGGATTGTATTGTCTTTGATGACTTCTTTTAAAGTTCTTACAGACCAAAGCAAATCAAGCAAAGAACATACATTTTATTATATTTAATGACTCCTTATTTTAAATTATGTAAATCTGCCAATAGCATTGCCTATTTTGCTGATGGTCTCATGGCACAGAGTCTATTTTTAAACTCTGTTTCTACACTAAGACTCTGTTCGAAAACTTTCAGGTATTGACAATAGATAGTTTCTCTAATGCTGATAAAGCTGAGCTGATCTTTCTACATGGTCTGGTATTTCCCTTTTGAGCACAAGGCTTATGATAAAATGGGTTCCATTTGGGTGGTTTCCCATGTGGATTTGCTGACACTTAGGTTACCTTTGGCTTCCATCACCCCAAGAAACTGAGGGTTGCTTTTCTAAGTCAGGCATTTATCTTGTAGAGCTCCTCCTACACTATATCCTCAACACAGTACAATAAATTACCAGTCTAAAGAAAAGGTAAAGATGGTCTTATTACAGTGCAAAGGCATGCTGGGCCACCCATTAGTCTGTAGTGCAAAGTCCACCAAACTGGGGGTCAGGAGACCTGAATTTGTTATCTCAGGTTCTGCTTACTGTGTGACCTTCAGAAGTCATTGAATCTCTCTGAACTGAAGTTTCTGTATTCATAAAATGACCCCTTTGCCACTTTAACCTTATTGAGTTTCAAATTATTTTGTAAGGTTAGCCCATAGACCAGGCTTCACCTCTTCCTGGTTGACACTAATTTAACACATACCCACGCCTACTGTCACATCAGGACAAAGCCGTTACTGGTAGCCTCCCTGTAGGTTTTATCTGGGGCCCTTACCTTATCCGCCCCACAAATAGGAAAACAAAAACAAAAAAAACCCCACTTCATCCTGATGAAACTAAACTAATTGCATTCCTCCAAAACCCATCTTTAAAATCTATTTCATTAGGTTTAGACCTTGGGATTTCCCACAACAGGCTAGCCCCATCCCAGCCCTGTTACAAGGTCAGCTTCTCTGACCCTTCTTTGACAAAATGTTTCTTTGTAGTTTCTAAACCCACAGTTCTTAAGACTCTCACAATTCATTCATCATTCTGTGCCCCACCCCCCAACCAGCAGTACGATCCAGGGCATCCAGGAGCCAATCCTTGGTCCCCCAGATCCTATTTAGTAATCTATACAGGCTGCTCATGGTCTCATCCATGTCTTTTCTCCTTTATGCCTGTTTACAATCAGTCCCATCTTCAGTCCCAAACGGCCATTAATCTTCTTTCTATCTCTAGGGATTTGCCTATTCTGGCTTCTTAATATAAATGGAATCATACAATATGTGATCTCGTACATCTAACCTCTTTGACTTATAATATATTGAGGTTCATTCATATTTTAGCATGCATCAATAATTCCTTTTCGTTGTTGAATAGTATTCTATTGTATGGATAGAGCACATTTTATTTATCTACTCACCAGTTTGTTAACACTTAGATTGTTCGCACTTTTTTTGGCTAACATGGATAATGCTGCTATGAACGTACGAATATTTGCAGGGATATGTTTCCATTTCTCTTGGGTAGATACTTATGGGTAAAACTGATGGGTCATATAGTAAATTTATGTTTAACGTTATAAGGAAATACCCGATACTTTCCAAAGTGGTTGCACCATTTTACATTTCTGTCAGCAAGGTATGAGAGTTCTAGTTTCTCCACAACCTGGCTAATACTTGTTATTGTCTGTCTTTTTTATTTTCGCCATTCTAATGAGTTAGAAGGAGTATCTTATCATGGTTTGAATTCATATTTCCCTAATGACAAACATTGAGTATCTTTTTATGTGCTTATTAGCCATTGGTATCTCTTCTTTGATAAGATATCTATTAAAATATTTTGCCTATTTTAAAATTAGGTTGTTAGCCTTTTAATTGATTTGGGCCTCACTGGATAATGAATTCTTGGATTGGCTTTTCCCAAAAAAGTCCTTAAGACTTTTCCTGAATGCAACAATGACTTTAATATTTCCCAATACTTCCCAAGAATCAATTCCTTGCATGTTTGCAATATTTCTTTTTCCCAACTTGAAAAATGTTGTAAAAGATACAATATCATTGAGTAAAAGGGTATTCTTACAATCAGGTTACTTAGTTGGCAATACATAGTTGCTGTTTAGATTTTCTTTCCCCATTTCTTCTTGTTCAAACAGGATGTCTTCATGCCAGTTATTCTATTTGATTTTGTTGTAGAAACAGTACACTCATTCTATCAGAAAATCTGGGTGAAGGATTATTAAACAGTGAGCAACATGCTCCTTGATCCGTGACAATTGTAATCTCTATCTCAATAACATGAGCCTTGAGCTGAACTTTTGAGGCATTTCAGTCAAAGGTGGAACTACAGCTAACCTTCT
Organism: Vicugna pacos; assembly: GCF_048564905.1. NCBI lineage: Eukaryota > Metazoa > Chordata > Mammalia > Artiodactyla > Camelidae > Vicugna > Vicugna pacos. The sequence continues at coordinate 39,588,787 of NC_132992.1, read as the reverse complement.
TCTCCTTAATGTCTAATTCATTTTCAGTTAGTAAGTGTTTCTGAAAGTGAGTTAACTCTTTTAAGCCAAAGGAATACAATTTTAGAGGACTTCAAAGTGATCTTTTCATTTGATAACTCAAAATACTGCCACACCTTTTAAGATTTTGCAGTGCAACGCAAATATTTCTTGGCCCCAAAGAAATCATGTGCCACAGTGATTTAGGGATTAGAAAGAAAAGAGGCTACTGCAGTTTGGATACTCACTTCTGATTTACTCTGTGTACATCTGCAGTGTGGCCTGTGGGTTCGTGTTACTGTGGTATGTATCCCAAGTGTCATCCTAATTCTAATAAAAGAGCTTTGGCTTTGACACTGTTCTGTATGTTTGCCTTGTATTTGAACAGCCTGCTGACATTCTTTGAATTTACCTGAGGGTAAAACTCTCCACCCTCCCCAGTCATCTCATCATTTAACTTGCTGAAATTGACTACCACAGCCCACTATTCAGATACATATTTTTAGCTAAACCATCACAATAATAGGTATTTGCCAAGGTATTTTCAGGTCAGATGCCACTATATTCACCTGCAGTTTAGAGGGAATGCGTGCATATCAAACTCTCCTAAGACACTGAGAATAAATATTCTCCAAGTTGCTAAAATGTAATGTCCTCCTTTGAAAATGGAGTCTTCATACAAAATGAAAGCACTCTAGAAATGCTGACAACTGGAACTCTCCTTAGTCCCCTCCAGTACTATTATATTGGTCCAAATCTATTTAGTTTTTGATTTTAGTTTAACTTGGTTGAGAACTCATTGTTTGAAAGTGATATGTATTAAGTATAAGCTGGTTGCAGGGTAATTATTTTTAGTTTACTCTGGATTATTTTATATATGAAATATATTTGGAGTTTGATAGATTTTGGAAATTCAATACCATTCCAAATTCATTCAAATATAAGGAGGATATGAACACTTAAGTAGCCTGGAAGGAAATATATAAAAATACTAACAGTGGCCAGCTCTGGGAAATTTTCTAAAAAATATATTTATCATACATATTTTCTTACATGTTCATCTTATATACTTTATTCTATAACCATGTATTTATTGTATTTTTAAAAAGAGAATTTTTTTTAATGCTGCCCATACTAATCATATCTTCTCATTCACAACATCCCTTAAAATTAAACTGACTGGCAGATAGAATATAGTCAACAAGAACTTTGAAACTTAGATAGACCATCTCTTTCAAATATTATTTTGATATACTCTCTCATTCAACAACTATCAATTTGTACTTACTATGTGCCAAAGACTGTGCTCAAACCAGAAATATAAACATAAAAGGCATAGTTCCTGCGGGCAATGAGCTCATTTTCATGTCCTAAGCTTGGATCTTAACTGAGAACTAGGTCCACAGGTTACATCTTTTAGTGAAGAACAAGTAAGTCTTTCAATTTCTATTATTCTATAATAGCTTCATCATTTACAATTTCTCCTTTTAAACATAACAAGCATAGATAGATAGATAGATAGACAGACAGATAGATAGATAAAATCTTCTGAAGAATGACAAGTTTGAATGGACATAATTTCTTCTTAATCTAAACAACTAACTTGCTCAAATTACTTCTGTGATTACAGTATTTTCAGATTTAGATTCTGATTGTTAGAGGTACTTTGAATTAACTCACTTTTCTCTTCTATTGTCAAGTTTGTAGTCTCGTGGTTTTGTTTTTTGCAGTTTTTAGGTCAGTGCCACACCACCAAATGACATAGAGGCCATTCCAAGACCAAGTGAAGTCTTGTTTTAACTGGCATATAACTGTTTTTATTTGGGTTTCTGTGGAATTTGGAAGTCTGCAACTCATCCAAAATAAGGGCATTCCACAAATTCCATTTCACAAAAGCCATCCCTCCTTCGTATACTGCTTCCATTTCCTTCAATGTAACTAAACTTTTAGCAGGCCATTCCAAGAAAAATGATAAAGGGAGGTGTCTTAAGACAAGCAAAGCACAGAATTCTTATTCAGTAAGTCCTCTTGATAATATTAATAGCAGTAGCAACAGAAGCAAGAGTAATAGTAGTACAGAAAAATGATAATCATAGTATAATTAAACATTTAAAACATCAACCCTTTCAAATAAATTTAGAAAATCCAAGAGTTAAAAATATAAACATTTGAAAAATTGTGCTGAACACTGGAATTTGACACAACATTGTAAAATGATTATAAATCAATGAAAAATGTTAAAAAAATGGCAAATAAAAGAAAAAAAATTTAAAAAAATAAAATAAACATTTGTACATGTATTAGTTGATTCGATACAAGTAATACTCACAATTCTTTAGCAATGTGTTTTATTTCTCAAATTGTTTAAATAAAAACTAGGTTTTTTTGGGTTGCCAAAGTTTAGCCTAAAAATCTTAGTTTTTCTTTTAAATGCAAAAGTTTTTTGGGACTCTAAGCACTTGAACACAAAGAAAAACAGGGAGAGATTCTGCTTTGAGAGGAGACCTTAAGGAATACCTTGATTATCTTCCCTGGTAAGATTACTCCAGTGAGATCCTGTTTCCTGAGAAATACAGTGTATGGCAGCTCCCCACATACAAGGGTCAGTCTCTTTGGTTGTGGGTAAAACTCATTAAAGTTAATGGGGATGCAGTGCCTACATCAAAGCAAGCATGGAACCACACAGAACATAGCAGAGGAGACTCTGAGAACGTTCTGACTGTGAATGCGCAGTTGGCTTGCTGAATCGTAATAAGGGTTGTGTTCAGGGTCCTCGTTTCATCTGAGGAAGCCTGGGCAGGTTTTCCTGAACCCTGGCTTTGTGTGGACTCATAGCAGAGTGTTTTGTTTAAGTGATGTGTTGCTTGCAGTCCCCTCACAGAGCACGATTTAACACAAATACTTCTGAGTGGGCATCTGCTCCATAAGAGCTGAAGTAACTTGGATTCTTTTGCTTGAGAAAAGGAAAACTGTTTTTAAGCATAGAAATGATGTAGTGAAGAATATGCAAAAGGAAATGAGCCTACGCTGCCATAAGGTTATAAAGAAGGAAGACCTGACAGCACTAGATACCTTAGGGTTTTGGGGGCTTCTCTAAAGATGCTTAAAAACCAGAGTCAGGAGTGCCCCTGGTAAGTCAGGATAGGTGGATGTTCCTGTGATACTACTCTTGTCAAGTGAAAAGTGCCATTAAAATCAAATGTTCTATATGTCTTAACATGCCCATGAAACAAGGAGATTACGATTCCCTTGGTATGAGTGCATGGTAAACAATGCTCCACTGGCACAGGGGCATGCCAGTATCAGCATGCTTGCCTGAGCCCTTGGCCTCAGATTCATCTTTGCATCAGTGTAATTGGGCCTCTGTTCCCACAGCTCACCATGGTCCTCATCATCAACATCATCATCATCATCAACATCATCATAACAAATGAACAAATCATTATCCTTTCCTATAGTCCTGACATTTTGAATCAATCAAAATTTTAATAGATAGATAAGAGAAGGGATACTCTGTCATGGTTCCCAAATTTTTCACATTCACTTCAAAAATTTTCAATGACTTCCATGTGATATTTTGTATTTTGAGAATCTATTGCTGAGACAAATTGAAAATGACAACAAAAACTACCATGAATTTTCTTATTATTTAAAAATAAATGAATTTTGTTAATCCTAGTGGCATTTATGTACATTTGAAAAATTGACCTGTGGGACACTATATGTTAAGTTTCCATATAGCGTTTGGTATGCACATTCAAAGGTCCCAACAAAAGTCAGCCCTCTGATGGAAATAACTAGAGCTGACAAGATCTGGGTCTACAGTAACTCCCTGAAAACATGAGCAAATGTCTTTACCTTTCTGAACCTTAATTTCCTCATCTATAAAATAAGGAGATTGGACTAGCTGCTCTAAGAATCCTTTGAGCTTTAAAACTTTGATTATATCAGATCCTTTATTTAGCAACCATATGCAACTAGATTTAAATGTCATATGTGGCTGTAAATGTCAACGTGTAGCAATATTAATATGCTTTTCATGCTAGGGAAGTTGTTCTTATCAAAAATGTATCAATATTCCTGCACATTTATGTTTGGTAAACCCATTATAAATATCCAGCATGCCTATTCTCAAACATTGCTTTATTTTTTATTCTCCATTTAGTCCATTTAGCCAACAGATCTTAAAAATTAGGTCTCAACATATTTGTCCATATATTATAAATGGAAACATTGAAGTCTGTCCAAAGAATCACATAGTCAGTCAATGACATAGTTTAGAAGAGAGCTGTCATTCCAAGATAATTTCTGTAAGGAATGCTAAAAGTATCTGTTAATGCTCTCTTCATGGTAATGAGTAAGTTATTGAAATAATCACTGTAGGAGATTTTCATCTCCAAAATTATTACTATCCTAATTGCTGATGACTATTAACTCAGTATTTTTCTAGTTTATGTTATTTAATTGTAATTGATTAAAAGACTGTAATGCTGCTATATCAGAGTTTGTATGTGTTTTTTAAGTGTTGAAGATGAACTATATCTTAAAATATTTAATATTAATGTTATTATTGCTCATGTAAATTAGTGAAATTCTAAAAAGTGCTGTTCCTAGTAAATCTCAATAAATTATTATACTTTTAATTTTAAAATATCATCACATTTGAATTTTGATGTTTATAGACTTATTTAGTATGTTTACTTTTCTTCAGTAATATAATTCCAGTGTTATCTTTAGCATTTATTTTTCTCTTTTGACCATGTTTTTCCTAAAGGGAGTTTTATATACAAAACTAATATGACTTTTTACACAAACATACATATATATTTAAATGCCAAGCATAACTCTCTTCCTCATAATCATTCTGAACTCTCAGTGGATATTTTAGACAGTCACAGGAATAACTTTTATTCATAACTGTTCCATCATTTTAAAGCATAATTGTAGGAAATATTTTTGTTTTAAAATTCTGGGAGTCTAGAAACAAAGAGATTTCTACTCAAAGAAACTTGGGGTAGCCGATCTTTTAAGAGCAACTGAGTACCTAATGTACTGGGAAGAAGAGTAGCTTTTCATTTGGAGCAAGAGAACTCTTGGCCAGAATAAACCAGTATCAGTTTAACGAGGATTTAGTATGTTTACATTTCACCCAGGTATAAAAAATTATATTCAGTAAGAATCTAAGGAGTCATGTCAAGATAAGCATGATAAAGTTCCAGGGGTTTAGCTGGCAGTGAAAAGGAGAAAAACAGTATCTAAAACACAAGGACCTTAAACCCAGAAAACTTCTACGGAGCTAGGGAGTATGGCATTGACATTTTTGTCACCTCAACAATTCCTTCTTTTTATCCTTCTCATTTCCTGAATGAATTAGGACGACTGGGCCACATTGCCGGCCCCTCTCAGGGCTTGGCCCCCTCACAGTCTCTGTGCTATGTGGGTACAGATGCATTCATGGGAACTAACTCTCCAACCTGGAGCAAGCTTTGCACCCTGATTAAGCACTTGCAAATTCTGGGATGCTGAGCAGTCTCTTCATGACACTCTCCCAGGTTGCTTGGCAGAATAAAGACCCCCCTCAAAAATACACTGATTAAGGAATGGTTCAGATACAAACCGGCAAGTGCTGCATAAGCAGGGTCAGAAGCCACTAGTCAGAAACTCATGAGTGTATAAGTAGGTCCTTGATTAGCCACTGCATGAGGGGAGGACACAAAATGCGAATCTAGACACAGACGCAGGTAAAACGTTGAGAAATACTACCACAGTTTCACAGCTAAAAAACAGTTCGGAAATTAATTTCAGCTCTACATAATCACGCAGGAAGCAATTAAATGGAACAAGACAACCTGCTTGTTCAGAAATTAATTTCTATGCTAATCTTGAACCTTAAATTTTTGCTAATCCTGTTTCAGTTTAATCACTTTTACAAAAGCACACACACTTAACCATGTTTCCCAAATGCCACTGTTTAGCAGTTTTCACAGCATATTTTGTTTTGATACAGGTCTTGTCATTTTTGCCCTCATCTAACAAATTTTTTAAAAAGGCAATCAAGTCTAAACACAATCGCATGTGAATTTTGGAATGTTTCTTGGTACAAATGCCCCTGAAAATTTCAAATTTTTATAAATCAGTTTGTCCCAGTCCAACGGATCAGAGGTCTCTACAACAAAGCTCTGGAATCAGTTCTATGGGTGATTCAGCAAATTACCAAGTGATGGATGAACAATTGCTGTCATGATGCCCTTTGGCACATTAACAAACACCAACCACATGTGCTAGTTATTTTCCAAAGTAAGTGGTTATCACCCCTACACAAAGATTTTAAAGGGTCTAAGTAAAATGACTGTAGCTTTAATATGGACTCAGAAAGAAGTGAGGGACCTGCAACCCATCCTTCTTCCTCTAGACTGAAATATATTTATGACATCTAAGAAGGGACTGTGTTTGTCCAACTGGTTTATTCAGTCAGTTGTTCAACTGTCCACTCGTTAAAGCAACATTTACTGAGTGCTGGATGTTGTGCTTGGTGCTGGAGATATGAAGATAAAGACAAATCTCCTATCCTCACTGTTTAATGGGAGAGACAAACAGGAGAACAAGATCGAATCAGTGATAAGCATGACAAAAGAATGCTCTCCACTGGGAGTGAAGGTATACTAAGGAAGGCTTCCATCACCAACGAGGTGATAACCAACCAGAGTGTGAATGAGGAGGAACCACAATGGTGAACAGAGCAGGGAAAGGCCAAGGAATGGGTACATGTGACGAGGGCACGGAGAGGGAGAAGCGTGGTTTGAGCATTCTGTCCTCATGAGTCATCACTTAAAAAAAAATTTTTTTAAAGGTGAAAGAAATTCAGTAGGAATCATATGGAATGACAGATGACCTGTGATTACAGTAGAATGCAGCTCAGTTTTATTGCTTTGGGGCCAGAGAAAGAAGTCAATGGTTCCAAGGACTCCTTTTCCACTGTAAAATTTTCTGATTTTTGAAGCTGCGGCACAAGTTTAACAATACAATGATACAGAAAGTCATTTCATTTGTGAGCACAGCAGTCAGGACAGGTGGGGGAGGGCACTGGGAGAAGACAGGGATGACCGGACAGCCCCCAAACACCATCACCCAGTGATCTCCCAGAACTCTATGGCCCTCGTTCCTCAATCCTCTGTGAACATCACTCATAACTTCCTATCTGAGAGATTGTGATATATCCCCATTCTTAGAAATCTCCATGACCTTTTCAAAAGATAGCTCAAAACATGACTCATATAGCTGTAGCGTACATTTCTCATTTTTAACACGTAAAATTTCAGAATTCTTAGTTGCTTCCCTTTCTGCAATACAAAAGAAATAATGAAAGCATTTGTTTCAAAAAAACAAACAAAAAAAAACCTCCAGAAAATGTGCATTACGTTTAGCAGCAATAATTTTGTAGGACTTCAGTAGAACTGGATTGCAATCATCTAATCTAATGAGAATCACTTCATTCCATATTTGTCTGCTTCCCCTCAAATCCATTCTGTAGGGGGGAAATTTTTTTTCAAATGACTACCCATTTAAATGGTTAAACTACTCTTGTATGTGGCACAAGATAAAATAAATATAAAGCAAACTGAATTCAACTTTAAAACAAATCTTGTTATGGTGAAAACTCAAACATTAAGACCTCATTAAAGTTTCCTTACTAAATTAACATAAGTGGCACAATCTTTCCTTCCCCCCCAACTATTTAAGAAGCTAAAGCTTCTTTATGCTGACAACTCAATGTATTTGAAGGATAAGCTAAACCAGAGTAGTTTTCCAACCTCATATACAACAGGAAAGGAATAACCAAATAGCAACGATTACTAAATGTTGCAACAGACTGTTCTAAGTGGCACTCAAAAAACTGTGTGCCGTTTAACACAGTGATTCTACTTGCCATGGGAAGATAAATAGACAAGAATGTCAATTGCTGTACTATTTATATTGTGAAAGAGGAAAAACAAACTTATTCTGATTAAAAGAGGAGTGGATAAACCAATTATGTTAGAACCATAGTATGAATACTATGCAACCATTAAAATGAGATCTATTTATATATGCTAACATGAGAAGATCTCCAAGACATTGGAAAAAGCATGCTGCTTAATTGTACATATAGCTGGATCTCACTTATGTGAAAAATATGTGCACGCATATGTGCATATATCTATGCATTTAATCTATGGGAAAGGTTTAAAGGGTGCATGCCTATGGAGGAAAGCAGATAGAGTTCAAGGAAAGGGGGTGAGGAGATGGCAAAGAAGAATTTGTTACTTCTTATACTGTTAAATTATTTACATTTTTATGATTAGAACTTTTTTGAAAATTAAAAAGAAAACAGTATGTATCAATTGTTAACCAAGAAAAAGAATAGCAACCACAACAAAAAGCCAAAAATAAAGTATTAGGGGCCATAGCACACATCAGAGAAGGAATACGAGAAGTCTGTTTGAGAAGATTGAAGCCTATCTTGGTAGCAGATTCTTGTCCTTTTCTTGATATCAGATAAGCTATTTTCAAACAGTGAATTATGTAACCCCAAAGCATAACACCTCTGATTGGTATGCACTGCAACTTCATACAATACAGATTGTATCATTTTGTAATGTGTGCCAAGCATGTCACTAAAAGGTGCAAAACATATGCTTTCTACCTGTGATAAATCACCTTGACTAGGTCACAGAACGAGTAGCTGGCAGACTTCCGAGTTTTCAAAGTGCCACATAAGAGCCCTGAAACATGGTGACACTCCTCTCATTTTACTGGCATAAATGACACATGCCATCAAAAATCACAGCCTCATCTCACATTTGTTACATTTTTGACAAGCAATTTTCATTCAGTAGTGCTTGCTCATGTACACAGGCATAAAACAAAAGCTGATGCATTCATTTTTTTCATTTCAAAAGTATGAATTAGTAGTCAAGTACATTTTTTATAATGCTGGTAATTTCTTAGAATTAATATAATAGAACATAAATATTTAAAACACAGTAACTTTAATAATTATATAGGGATTTTGTTCCACAGTACTCAACTCTACCTAGTATTTTGTTTCCTCCAGCCATCAATTTCTCATTTCTTTCTTCTTTCTTGTTTTCCTCCCATCCTTCCTTCCTGGTTTCCATAATTATGTATTCAACACCTCTTATGTGTCAAGCAGTGCACGGGGGGCTAGGAATCCACAGATGAGTATGACATTATTCTTGCCTTGGATGAGTTTACAGTATGGTGAGGTAAGTAGATTAATCTGAATAAAACATGGTGCCAGAAACAATATTCTGACAAAAAGAAAAATAACATTTACTGGGCATCTACTACATGCAAAGTATCATGTTAGATGTTTTATCCCCATTATTCATTTAACCTTCACATTTAATCTTCGTACCTTCATGCAGGTATTTTTACTTTCTTTTTTCAAATGAGGATCTTGAATTGTGGAAAAATTAAATGATGTTAAAAAATTCCAAAGCACCTAAGAAATAACCAGCAGTGCTCTTAAGACGGTAAACTATAAACTTGGCTGGTTCAACTGACTTGTTAATACTTGCTCTTGAACTAGAACCCAGAAATCTTGCTACCTACTGCCAAAGTTCACTTTTAGACAGACAGAAAGAAATGGGCCGCTACAGCTCATTACAGTGAAACTTGGCATTTGTTTTTAATACTTGGGTTTTGAACTTTAAGTATAAGAAGACAACAGTATCATTTTATTAACAATTAATTAGAAAAGAATTGATACTTTGGAGAGTGAAGTTTTCCAAAAACAAAACTGCTGACACTATATACAGAAAATGGAGGGCTCTAGAAATGCTACTGAATGGCTTGTCTGACCTCCGTTTTGCCAAGTTTCTTTAATTTCACAGTTTAAATGAATTCTTAAAGTGGGAGGTAATTTTTCTTCCCCTTTGGGGGATAGTATCAGTTCCATTTCTATCACTGAGTACTCTCTAGAAGACTTAAGGTTGTCAGTTTTTCATACTGCATTTTGAAAACCTTTCTAGGGGAGAGGAGGAAGCATTTTATAGCTGGTGAAACTGGAAGTCCAAGGCTATTAACTGAAGGTTGAAAAAAGGACGGCTAATGAGCCTTCCTTATCAATACAGTTTAATATTTTCTGTTTTCTTTGTTAACAGAAATGAAAGGTAGCTTGTTTGCTTCCTTATTCTCTTCCAACAAACATATATTAAATACCTACTGTGTTTCAGACTTTGTGCTAGGTACCAGGAATAAAAAGACAAAGTAGGTCACAGTCTAAAAAAGATAGCCATGTAAAGACCATGTTCTAGGCACTGTACTATGTACTTTACATGGATTATCTCATTTAACCCTCAAAATAGCTCTGACTGACCGGTACAAATATTGTCTCCATTTTGCAAATGAAAACAGCAAGGCTAATACAAGTTAGGTACTTGCCCCGGGTCACACATACAGAAAATGGCATTGCTAGGTGTGTTTGACTCTTAATTACTCCATGATACTGCTAAAACTGAGACATAACCAAAGAGCTAAGGGAATCGTAAGGGCATAAAGGGGAGTGACAGACATGGCTTCAGGCAGTCCAGAGATACATTATATGGAGGTAACGTTTGAGCTTTACCTTGAAAGAAGAAATAGTGAATATTCATTGGGTGGAGAAGAATGGTCAGGCATTTTAGACTGGGAAAAAAAATACATATATGCAAAGGTACAGAGATGTAAAAGGGCATGGCAAGGTTGAAGAAACTGTTCAATATCTGCAAGAAATGAGTCAACAGACCTTAAGCTAGAAGAGGAGGGTTTGCATGCTTCAACAAGGAGCTTAGGCTTTATCCTGAAGGCAGCAGAAAACTAAGAAGGAAGTGGAATAAAAGATTGTGTGTGTGTGTGTGTGTGTGTGTGTGTGTTGAAGATAATGCTTGTGGCAATGTAGAAAGTGGGCTGAAAGTACACTGTCAAGCTGTAACTGCAACAGTCTATGGGAGAAAGACGGGGCTGCCCTGAGGCTGTATGTGATAATGTGACTTATAATAAGAAATATATATTTGGTCTTTATTCCCAGTCCCTGACATAGGGTTCCTAAAACCCTTATAAATTCCTAAGTGATAAAAGCACTAGAAGCATCTTTTGATCTAATGAAGCGACTTGGTGGGCTCTGGGATGGGGGCTGATTACCAGAAAGGTCAAGCCATGATTAGAAACGTGAAATTTTTAGATGTGCCCCTACCCCCACTCCTCTAGAGGGGAGAGGAGCTGGAAATGAAGTTAATAATTGATCAGGCCTCCTTGAGGAAGCCTCCATAAAATCCGAGCAATGTGGGTTCCAGAGCCTCAAGGATAGCAAACACATCCACACTGGGAGGGTGAAGCACCCCAGGTTCACAGGGACCGACGCTCCTCCCAGACCTTGCCTTATATATCTCTTCATCTGGCTGTTCATCTGTATCCTTTAATAAACTGGTAAATGTAAGTTAAATGTTTCCCTGAGTTCTGTGTGCTGCTCCAGCATATCAGTTGAACCCAAGGAGAGGGTAGTGGGAGCCTCTAACTCACAGCCAAGTCAGACAGAAGTTGGGGACTTGTGATTGGCATCTGAAATGAGATGGAAGCTGTCTTGTGGGACTGAGCCCTTAACCTGTGATACCTGACGCTATCTCCAAGTAGATAGTGCTAGAATTGAGTTAAATTGTAGGACACCCAGTTGGTGTCACAGAGAATTGCTTGTTATGGGGGAAAACTCCTCCATGCATTTGGTGATCCTAAGGGTCAGAAGTGAAATGTTCTGTGTGGAAGTAAAGGAGAAAGACACAGGAAGATATATGAGTTATTTTCCTTAATTTACTCTAGTGCTGTCTAGGTATCCAAGCAGCCTATACTGTGCACGATGCTGAGGGGGTTAATTAGAGCAGGTAATAAGGGAAGTAAGTATGCAACACACCTGAACACATGCCATGTTATTGTGATGAGCATTTTTACATTTATTCTTCACTTGATCCACACAATAACCCTCAGAGGTTATTTCTTTTTCAATTGTGTGGAGGAGAACTCTGAATATTAAGAAAGGTATCCAAGGTCATACAGATGACCACTGGCACAGCTGGAATCCAAACCACCCAAGTCTGTCTTCCTCCAAAGCCTATGGCCTTTCACAGAGGACACACTCAAGGACAGTACAATTTATTTAATGGTTCCATTCATTCTAGTTGGCCTTCACTGAATTTAAATAAAGTGCCTTTGAGAGCCAAAGTGTTAAAGTAGCAAACAAAGATGACAAAATAAGGGTCACAGAGCAGATCTATAAAATATAGGCCTAGTTAGGGGCTCCTTTTAAAAGTATGTTCTACACTTCACGTTTGTAGGCATACTGCCATTCATCTAAAAGGGAAATTTCTAGAGATGCAAGTATCATTTGCATTTGTGGCTTTGGAAACTTCCCAGAAAACTGTGCTCTGAATAGAAGGATGTGATATTAAAGTAAAAATTATACTTAGCTTTACCTAGCAACCCAAATTCCAGAATCAAGGTTATTGCTAAAGTGATTTTGAGTAGACCTGGTGCATTTAGATGCATATATATGCACACACTCATTCACACACACATACACACATGGAGTCTTTTTAGAGAAACCAAGCTAGCCTGCTGCCCTTAGGACCTGTTTGTAACATTGCATTCCGGTGGCTAAATGGCCTTGATACCACACTATTACACTAGGCTGTCACCCTACTGTGGCAAAGTGCCTTTGTACTTTTATTATCATTCATTAGTTTACTAATGGATTGGAAAAGATAATCCTCATGGTGTAAGTGCTATGTAAATTTTAGTTGCTGCTGTTGTTATTATTCATTATTATTATTATTTTTCCCATTCCATTAGTCACCAGCATTAATACTGTCAGGGGGAGACCCTAAAACTTTGGAGAGTCTGGCAGTGTTAGGATCTCATAGCCCTTTGACCAAAGAAGTATTTTCTTTTTTCTGAAAAGGATACTTTTTGATGATCAGATTGACTCAACCAAGCCAATCACTGTTTCACAATTTTCCTCTTCCATTTTCTCCTCTCTTCTTCTTTGTCTTCAACATTTATTAACCCCGAGATTAATTTGTTTATTTAACTAGTATTTATTGAGAGACTACTCTGTGCAAGGCCTGGTTCAAGTGCTGGGATTAGAGCAGTGAATAAAGCAGTCAAAAATACCTGCCCTCAAGAAGACGCTATTCTAACGACAACAACAAAAAAAAAACAAAATAACAAAACAAAACAAAGTAAAAAAAAAAAAGATGCTACTCTAGTAGATCGTTCATGCCACACATCTCATCCATCTGAGGGCCAGTATCAGACACCCTGTCAGGACGCAGGACTGGCGATAGGTGAAGAGCAGGGAGAAAAAAAAGATCAGGCCTCCAGACAGCCACACCACACCCTCGCCCTCCTGCCGGAGTCTGACTACACATGAGTACGGTTAAGAAATTTTCCCTATTGCTATGCTCACCTTTGTGTGATGCTCTGGGTTGTTACCACCCTGGAGGGTCACAGTTCTTGCGGCTGAGATCGTGGCTCTCCTTTCCCTCAGCCTAACACCAAGCACCTGGGACACAGAGCTTTCCAGGAGGAAACATCTAAAGATCTGAAAGAACTGATTGAATGTGAAAACCTAGACGCCTGGCTGCAGGCCCTGTGCAGGCACCTTTTCATTAGGCGTGAGCTGTACTGAGCAGCTCTGAGATCTAGGAATCCATCCACACACACACAGTCCACCTCTGCCACTCACGTCAGCAATGCCTGAAGGGCGTGACCAGGGAGACTGAATTTGACCTACTTCATGCTTGGGCTCCTTCTGTGTAGGATCTTGATGAGTTTCACTAAACCAAATTTTCTCAGTTTTCCTAAAAAGGAAGGAAAGAAGATTCAAATGGTTCCTTTCGAAATATCCTTTTATCATGCAATGTTGACTAAAATCACTGGTTTCAAATGAAGGCATGTCAAGCAGATGACTACCACTTATCCATTATAAGAGCAGGAACAGAAACTATCTAAAAAATAGATTAAAACTGAACTCTCACAAAAACTAAAAAATGTTCTTTTGGCCAGCGATTCAGCCTCTCTCCCTCAAACCAAACCTTTTAGTAAAAGTAATAACATATGAGGAAAATGGATGTTCTGAATTGAACTTCCTATTTTCCCTTTCCTCCTGGTGGAGGTAACTAATGAACAGTGAAATGGCCAAGAGGTAGGCAGGAAGCCACAAAGGAGAGGAGGAGGAGCAAAGGACAGAAATAATCCACAAATGGTAACTATCTGAAACAATGGGGAATTCAATGGATTTCTATTTTACGTGGTAAGGGAAGAGGCATGGAAAATAATAGCTATATTAGCTTAGGTAATGACAGTAATTAATAGTTGCATGCCTCTACTATGCTAGGCCCAGCACCTGCCAGGTATTTTTAATCCATTATCTCTCAGCAATCCTGCAAGGGTGGCATTATTCTTACTTTAAAGAAGAAAAATGAGAGGCACAGAGAGTTAAGTACCTGGCCCAGGCCCACACAGCAAGATGATAGAGCCTGAACTGCAACCCAAACCCAAGGCTCTTGCCTTTCAGTGTAAGTCTCCTCTGCACCACTCCTTAGAATCTACTGCAAAACATTGCACATTTCTCAAATGGGAGTCTATTGTGTTATTATGATAGTTTAAAACATTTTAAATAACATTCTAGTGAAACACGTAGGATATCATTAGTGTATGGAAAAATTACCTAGACAGCTGATTTAAATTGCATTTTCCTGGGTTCCACCCATGGAAGACTGAAATTCAGTAGGTCTGGGGTAGGGTCCAGGAATCTACATTTTAAACAGGCCTCCAAGAAATTAATACAGTGATCATGAAATCACACTTTTTTAAAAACACCTTTATTATGGTATGGTTCCTGTTTAGTAAACTACACATATTTCAAATGTACAATTTGATGAATTTTGATAGATGTATACACCAATGAAACCACTGCTACAATCAAGATAGCTAACATTTCGATCACTCCCCAAGAGGTGCAATTTTTGAATCCCCAACTTATCCTTTCCCACACCTTTTACCCTGTGGTAGCCATTAGTTTGTTCTCTATGTCTGTGAGTCTGTTTCTGTTTTGTAGATAAGTTCATTTGTGTACTTTTTTTAGATTCCACATATAAGCAATATCATATGGCATTTTTCTTTCTCTTTCTGGCTTACATCACTTAGAATGATGATCTCCAGGTCCATCCGTGTTGCTGCACATGGCATTATTTTATTCTTTTTTCTGGCTAGGTAGTATTCCATTCTATTTATATACCACATCTTCTTTATCTAGTCATCTGTTGATGGACATTTGGGTTGTTTCCATGTTTTGGATATTGCAAATAATGCTGCTATGAACACTGGAGTGCATGTGTCTTTTTGAATTATATTTTTCTCCAGATATATGCCCAGGAGTGGGATTGCTGGATCATATGGTAAGTCTATTTTTAGGTTTTTAAGGAACCTCCATAGTGTCCTTCATAGTGGCTGCATCAATTTGCATTCCCAACAACAGTGTAGGAAGGTTATTTTTTCTTCACACCCTGTCCAGCATTTATTGTTTGTAGACTTTTTAATGATGGCCATTCTGACTGGTGTCAGGTGATATCTCATTGTAGTTTTGATTTGCATTTCTCTGATAATTAGTGATGTTGAGCATCTTTTCATGTGCTTGTTGGCCATCTGGATGTCTTCTTTGGAGAAGATGTCTATTTAGGTCTTCTGCCCATTTTTTGATTGGATTGCTTGTTTGTTTGTTTGTTTTGATATTAAGGTATATGAGCTGTTTGTATCAAGTCATACTTAGAGACACAATGTCATAGACCTTACCCAAAATTTCTAATTCTCAATTTCCTATTCCATTGTCTTGTCACTCACTTTATTCTAAAATGTAGCTTTATAGAGCTGATCCAATGAGATAGTTGTCTTGTGCCTCAGGGGTAAAATACAATATTGGTGGGGAGGCGCCCAGGTTCTTGGTAGAACTCTGTTGCAAACTTGTTGGATAAACTCAAATGATTCCTTTGAATGTTCTGGGCCTTTGCCTCCAATTTGTAAGATGAAGAGTTTCTAAAATCACACATCTATGATTTTATTTGGCTAGAGAAGGCCAATTTTTAAAATGATAATGATCTCTAGAGCCTAAATATTTCAATGTTGAAATGTAAGAGGCAGAGTCTACTTTCCCTATAAATTTTATATCAACATAGTGCCTTCACATATCATGGATTTGGGGGAAGAGAATGGGAATCCAAAAATGGAAGCAAGTACAAGTTATATTTTTAAGACCATTTAGTTATTTGCTTAGCAACTGATTTCTTCAATCAGGTAGTTACATCTATAGTAAGAATTCTTTAAGTATATATACAGTAGACCCTGTACAACATGGTTTAGAACTGTGCCAGTCCATTTATATGTGGATTTTTTTCAATAGTAAATACTATCGTACTAAACCATCCACAGTTGAATCTGTGGATACGAATCTGCAGATAAGGAGGACCAACTGTAAAGTAATAGGAAGATTTTTCCACTGAGTGGCGGATAGGGACCTAAACTCTCCAGTTGTTTAAGGATCAACTGTATTTCAAATCTTAGAAAGCAAGCTATTGCACAATCATTCATTCTAATTTTCAATAGCATCTTGAAGACCAAAGCTATTCTGAGTTAGTTTTTAAAGAACTAAAAATACCCCTTGATTTATATCAACACACTCTTGGATATTGAAAACATAGGCTGAGAATTGCTGATTTATAGCTTGTTTTTAAATGCCCAGAGTATGGCTTATTGGATGGTTAGTGTCCATGGAGATAAGCTTAAAATGTGAAATGAGTCACACAAATGAAGTCACAAGTTATAAAAGAAAAGGAAGACTACAGTGAAAGAGCTATGGTTCTAACTCAATAAGGAAAACCATGACTCAAACTTGCTCACGTTCAGAAAGCTGTGTATATATTTACTTCCCTTGAAATATTCCTTTTGTCTCTGTGACTTATTAACACTTTCCTGGGAAGTACTAATTTCCTTATTCAAACAGCCTAGTCCAGCAGCAGAATTTGGTTACAGAAAGAGACAAGGAAAAGACATATTATTACCTGGGAGATCTGAATCACCAGAAACAAAAGAAACAATTCAGTCAATTATGAACTAAGTTGAGATTCACTACTTATAGCAATGTTGAGGGAGACATTAATTCCACATTTGGAGAGTGTGCAATATTTTCTCCAGCATTTTGTAGTATAATTTAACAGCTCTTATTTAAAAAGGAACTTTTCAACTCAATTGATGCTAGTTTTATCTCTGAAGCTTTCAATTATACCATACTCCCAAAAGCATCATATTAAGTAAATGCAATGCATTCATAATCTTACATAGCCTGCATAGCATAGTAGAGGCACTTAGGAAAGTGTACTGAGATTATGTTGTATGTATCATAAGGATAAATATACTTTTTCTATCTATTTTCTAGCTATTTCCTAAGCAAGATCTTGGAGAGTTCATAAATTGACTTTGACTTCTTCAGTTTATGATTTTGCAGCTTCCAAGAAAGATAAAATGTTTTCTGCTGCAGCTAAGGAGTATAATGCTGCTACAGTCTATTTACTTGTATTGCAAGGTAAGCTCAGAAGTTAAAATGAAAAGGTTACTTTTTTAGGTCAGGAATTCTAAGGAAAACAATTTTATACTCTATACTAATCTTTAATAACATTCATGAATGCTACAACCTAAAAAATACCCGAAGTAACTACTTTTTCTGGCCTAGAAAAAATTCCAGCCAATAACTTCTAATCCACACAAAACCCAAAATATTAAGTCTAGAACCAAACCCCTGACAAACTATCAAAGAGTGGGCACCAGGTGAGCACCAGGCTATGTTGGTACTCAAGCACCTTCTCCCCTCACATTTTACTGCATCTTCTAAATTGAAGAAACAGTTCTATGAGCCTTAAAGGGGCTGGTGGAGCTACAGTGCTGTCTCTACTAAGACAAATGAAAAGGATTTGTCCTCAGTGGATCAGGAATTTCCATAATCATGATGTTCAGAATCATTGGAATGCTACTTGGCCTGCAAATTTTGCATTTACCTAATTTTTTAGAGGCCCTGGGCCCACTTAAATATCTTTGTGTATAATTGTGGTCTAAGGATATCCCATCAGTTCTGAAGGAAACACAGAAATACAGGCCTTTGTTGGAAATGTATCTATATTATGTCTAAAGAATAAGTAACTTTTTCTAGAATTGTTGTTTAGGCATTCAGAATTTTGGTAGGCTAAATAATCTGAATCCTGGTATCTGAAAGAATAAGCAGAAATGCCAGATGAAGGAATATCAAGGTAGATGAAAAGAGTAAATAATAGCAACTAAAATTTATCAAGTGTTTGACATGAATGATTTTGGTTAATCCTAACAGTCACCCTTAGAAGTAGGTATAATTATATATTCCATTTTACAAATGAGGAAACTGAGATCCATGGAAGTTAAACAGCTTGCTCAACGATTCATAGCTGGTAATGGCATAATAAGAATTTAACCCAGGCAGCTGGATTCCACATCTGACATGTTTAAACAGCGTGATATATGGCCTTCCAGAAGGCCTCTTTTGTTTCCAGAAAGTCCAGCTCCACAACAGTCAGCTTGTCTCTGCTTACCTGTCATTAGTTGCCAAGGAAATGAGACAATCTCTAAGGTGAGCAGCATAAGACATTCAAATGAGATATAAATAAGGAACTTACATTTTTACTTATGCCACATTGTGCAGTACTGAAGGCAGTTTATTTCATGCAGTACTTCAGAAGCCATACTATTAATTTTGGAATGTGATATGAGCATGGAAGACTTGCCCTATACAACCTATCATTCTTTTCAAAAGGAATTTTCTGACATTGAAAGTGCAACACTTAGGGACATGGAATTATGGCCTCTGTGACCACATTCCAAGTTATAAAGCTCCCTGCAAGGGGTTGGAGAAGATGGGGCAACTCTACCCAGAATTTGTGGGAAATGACCATAAGACAGATGAAATTCTCAATCCTGTTGCTTTGACTGGGAAAATCTCATTGCCTTGAGGCTCATGGAAGGAATCTGTCACCAACTCTGAGCCCTTGGAATGTCTCAACATCACCTCCTCAGTGGCAAACTTTTATAGTATACCCCTCATCTCTAGGGACCAAGGGGTTCCACAGCTCCAGTAGAGAAGCTAAGGAATTCCAAGAACTCTGTGAAATTCTTAACACCTTAGGGTACACAGCTAAGTAGTGCACACTATTTTCTTCCCTAATTCTTCAGTGTTATCTGCACCCACACAGATCTCCGTGCCTTTGGAAAATGACAATGATCAAGTTCTCTTATCATCAATTTATTCAACACTTGTGGTAAAAATAGACAAAGAAATTATTGGAAAAGTTTGGAAAGGCTAAGAAGGTTTTAATAAATTATGTAATATATTAAATTGCCCAAAAGTAAAAGTGCCTTTTCAAAAGGTGGCATCCTAACTTGTAATCACACTCATTATTTACACATAAGTTCATCCTAT
Source organism: Vicugna pacos (assembly GCF_048564905.1). Classification (NCBI taxonomy): domain Eukaryota; kingdom Metazoa; phylum Chordata; class Mammalia; order Artiodactyla; family Camelidae; genus Vicugna; species Vicugna pacos. The sequence continues at coordinate 39,569,205 of NC_132992.1, read as the reverse complement.
ATTTCATGATATTTTATTGTTTTATTACTTAAACATTTTATTACTTCCTTATCTGGCAATGGTTATTTTTAACCCTGTGGTCAGATAAGAGGGTTGGGCAGATGGTACTTTCAATTTAAATGGATTTTTATGCCATTAGAAGAAATGTTTGCCCTGTCTAAAAGGAGCATTGAGTGTAAAAGTCACAGGCTTCAGACCATTTCCTGTGGGATTTTTCCACTATCCTTCCAATTAGTCAGTCAATGTGATGTTTCTCTAAACATAATCATTTATTTTTCTCTGGAGGATTACCTTCCATTCCGTTCAAGAAAGATGATCCTGGAAAATAAGGAAAGCTTTCTACAATCCCCCCCACCAACCAGTGCAATATTTATGATTAATTGCAGCCCATCATAATTAATGACAAAAGGAAAAAGCATTCAGTTTCCTAGCTCTTCTCATATAAAAAAGCGTTTGTTGCAGTTTGAGTTCTAGCCAACTTCCATTGTTCAGGCAATAATTAGGCAAATTATACCAATCATCAACAATCTTAACAGAGATTATATAACTGTAATTTAGACCAATGACCTTGGACTTATGAAAATAGAATATGGGATATTTAATTGCATGATGTGGCACTACAATTCTATATCTATAAAGTCAAGGCTTTTATATTCGTTAGTTAATTTACAATACCCCATACCTAAACATTTCTGAAAGTGACAAAATTATGTAAGTTTCACAAAATATCCAAATAGCATCTTCTTTCAAACAAACTGATCAATATTAAAAATAAGAATTCCACTCTCAATGTAAATAATGACTTCACATATTTCAGAAATTTGAATGGACTTGGCAGCCAACATGTTTAAATAGAATGTTTCAGGGCATTGGACTAGTCTAAATTATTAAAGGATTAAAACAAATCAACATCTTTTGTAATCAGAGAAATGCTGAGTCTGTTCAATACTCACTGTCAGTAGAGTTCACCTTAAGAAACAGAATGGGTTATGCATACAAAAACAAACCTCAAGTTGGAAGCTCCGCATCAACAGAACGATGAATAAAAGACTTTTCCAGCACAGTAGGCAAATTTCCCCTTTAATAAGCAGCCAGGAAAAAGCAATATTTCAATGTTTGCTTTCCTTCCTCTGAGGGAGAGGGTTTCACTATGACTTATTTTACTTCCTTTTTATTCTGTCCTATTTTCTTGGCTCTCACAGACAGCTCCAGTAGCAACATGACAATACCACTTTGCACTTGCCGAAAGCGCCTTTTCTCTAAAACTCTCAGCTGTGGTCTATGCGAGGAGAGTGTAAAACAGGGGAAACGATGCAAACATTGAAGTTCATCCTCTCATGCAAACATTTTGAGAGGCTCAGATTCATCCTAATGCCAGACTGGGAAAGAAGGACACCAACAAAAACCTAACTCCTCCCAAAGTTCCTGCTTGGTGTCCTTGAGGCCTTCGGCAAGATTTACCATTATCTCGAGCTCTGTCTCACATACAAAATAAAAGCAATGCCATTTTCTTTATGAGCATGTGAAGAGTAACTAGATTGCATTTTCTAAAATAAAACTTGGGTAAAAAGCAGATTCTTAGAATTCTAAAAATAAGCCTAAAGTGGGTACTTAGTGTGTAACAATCTTGAATGCATGTTTCTAGAGTTGAAAACACTCACATTTCTGTTTTTCTTTAACAAAAAAATCTTGTCCAGGGGAAAACATCTCAAAATAAAAAATGCTTCAGAATAAAATTTATCAAAAGGTTGTTGGTGCTCTTTCTTCAAACCTATGTATATGCATATGTATATCTGCAGCTATATCTACACAAGTATTTTTTTAATTGAGTTATAGTCAGTTTACAATGTTGTCAATTTCCAATGCAGAGCACAATTTTTCAGTAATACATGAACATACATATATTAATTGTTGCATTCTTTTTCACTGTGAGCTGCCATCATCTTCTCATTCCCCTCCCCCCTGGCAACCGCAAGTTTGTATTCCATGTCTATTAGTCTGCTTCTGTTTAGTATTTATGTTCATTTCTCTTTTTCTTTCTTTCTTCTTCTTTTTTTGTTTTTAGATTCCACATGTAAGTGATCTCATATGGTATTTTTCTTTCTTTTTCTGGCTTACTTCACTTAGAATGACATTCTCCAGGGACAACCATGTTGCCGCAAATTGTGTTATGTTGTCATTTTTATGGCTGAATAGTATTCCATTGTATATAAATATACCACATCTTTATCCAGTCATCTGTTGATGGACATTTAGGCTGTTTCCATGTCTTGGCTATTGTAAATAGTGCTGCTATGAACATTGGGGTGAGGGTGTCTTTTTGAAGTAGGGTTCCTTCTGGATATAAGCCCAGGAGTGGGATTCCTGGGTCATATGGTAAGTATATTCCTAGTCTTTTGAGGAATCGCCATACTGTTTTCCACAGTGGCTGCACCAAACAGCATTTCCATCAGCAGTGTAGGAGGGTTCCCTTTTCTCCACAGCCTCTCCAGCATTTGTCATTTATGGACTTTTGAGTTATGGCCATTCTGACTGGTATCTACACAAGTATTTTTTAATGGAAGAAAGAGAACTTCCTTTACAACCATCAGTGATCTCTGTTATACATTAAAATTATTTAAGATTTGTGTCATAAGACAAAGTTTCAACTCCCCAGATTCCTGATGAGTACCTGGATTTTAGGAGTCTATGATCATCCCTTTGCTCCCAGTATTTATAATGGCTTTCAAAACTTAGAGCAGTTTTCTCCTCACATTTCATCAAATATGCAAGTTATTTTCAAAGTTTATCAGCTAATTAGAAGAGTTGATTTGTGAGGGTTGGAAATTTCTCATTCCCAGTTTTTTAATTTAATGAACCTAAAACCAAATATGTGTAATATCTATTTCTTTACCAAGAGAAAACAGAAAAAAAAATCTGACAAAGTAATCAGAAAGAACTTTTTTTAACAAACACATATTTCTCATAGATTTTCAAAAAGAGTTTTCAAAAAGAGTTTATAAACCAATATATATAGTACTATCCTGTTTTGGTCTTTAAAAGTACATATACACACAAACACAGGAAAATAAAATACAACAACATATAGAAGGGATAATGTATCATGGCTAAGTGGAATGCTAGGCTGCTTCAACATTAGAAAGTCAATCAATGTAATTCACCATATCAATAAAGAAGAAAAATCATATGACCATCTCAACAGTCATACAAATGCATTTGAAAAAAAGTCTACATCTATCCATGATACTCCTAGCAAGTTAGGAAATGAAGGGAAATGTCTTAGCTTAGTACAGGGCATCTAGAAATAACCTACAGCTAACATCATACTTAATGGTGAAAGAATGAACACTTTCCCCATAGGAACAGGAGCAAGGTAAGGATATCTGCTCTCACCACTCCTCTCCAACATCACACTGAAGGTCCTAGCCAATGCAATAAGGCAAGGGGGAAGGGCATATTGTTTGGAAAAGAAGAAACAAAATTTTCTCTTTTTGAAGATTTAAAAAGCACATCTAAACAACATTAGTTATTAGGGGAATGCAAACAAAAACTGTCATTATATATCACCATGTACCTGTCAGAGTGGTTTAAAAAATAATTATATTAAGTGCTGATCAAGATGTGGAACAATGGAACACTTATACTTGCTAGTGGAAATGCAAATTATACAGTCACTCTGGAAAACAGTTTGGCATTTCCTAAAATGTTAAACCTTTACCAACCATATGATCTAGCAACCCTAGCCCTAGGTATTCACCCAAGAGAAATGCACTGTACAATTCTGCTTATGTGTCATTCCAGAAAGGGCAAAATTATAGGAACAGAAAACAGACCAGTTGTCACTAGGGGCTGGGGATGGGCGTAAGAGGAGAGGTTGACTATAAGGCAAAAAAGGAATATTTTGAGGGTGACAGAACTGTTTTGTATCTTGATTGTGCAGGTGGTAATATGACAGTGTGTGTTTGTCAAAAGTTACAGACCAGTACACCGAAAGTGCGAATTTTACTGTAGGTGAATATGGTAAACTTAAAAAGTGAATACACACAAGCACAAACATAAAAACCTGGAAGAATATGTGCCACAATACTGATAGTGATTATCTCTTAGGTGAGGTATTATGAGCGATTTTAATTTTCTTTCTTGTCCTCTAAAGTGTTTAAATTATCCCCAATCAATAAATATTCTAAGAGGAAAATAAAACTTCATTCCTTTCATCTATTGAATGTGAACCTCCAGATCTAATTGACTACAATTGCTCCTTGGAGGCCTCCTTCACTCCAGTCTTCCTTCCCTTCTGTCCTTTGTCCTTTATTACAGTTTCAGCATGTCAGTACTCAGTTCAAGAAGCTACAATGGTTGCCTAATGCCTACTCAAGCAAGCCTTAACTTCTTTGCTGCCTTGAGTCTATTTCTCATATAAGGTTAGGCAAAGATTTATTAAACCCTTATTATGTGCCAGGAACTGCTGTGGGCTTCTACATGAAATATCTTACATAATCCTAGCACAACAACCATAAATGACGTGCTTTTCCTGTCCTCAATTTATAGATGTCCATTGTCACAAGTTAATAGAGACAGAATGCCATGATCCCAGAGCTCAGAGTCTTAATCACTGCAGTGGAGTGAGGTGGTTAAAAAAGTATGGCATCTGGAGGAAAACTGCCTAGGTTCTAAAGCTTGGCTTACTACTTTCTAACTGGTCATCTTGGGGAAAATTATTCAACTTCCCTGGGTCTTTTTTCCTGAGATTAAATAAGGCTAATCGCAGTAACTATTCATGAGTTGGTTGTGAGGATTAAACTGTATTATTCACGTGAAGTGCCTCATACGTAATAGGTATTCCCTCTGTGCCCTCCCTCCTGCCCCTGCCAGTCTCTCATCTTTAGCTCTAGCAGGAACCTTCAGCTCCCAGCAAGGTGATCTCCTAAACGTTCAGTAACAACACCAGGCTCTTCTTGTCTCTAGGTCATTGCTTTATTATTCCTCTAGTCCAGAACATCCACTCTTCTCTCTTCTACCTCAGTCTTACCCTAGCCTCCAAGGCTCAGATCAAGTTTCCGTTCACCCAAGGCAACATTTTTTTATATGTCTCCTTATGGGTGGTCACTAATGGTTTTATGGGCATTAATTTGTCTTTGATTAAAAAGGCCATCCAAGAAGGTAGAGAGCATTTCTTTTATTATAGAAAGTTCTATTAAAGAGTACTTGTTCAAAATGTAAACCTTTGGAGAGCAGGGACTATAGCTAAGGCTCTGGAAACCCAGCAGTGGATAACCCAGTGATTATGTAGGAAGAACTCAGTTGAGTTCTTATGTTTTGTTTTATTGATTTACCAAGGGTATTCACATTTGATGGGAATACTAGGCATGATCATTTGACCTCGGCTACAAAATACCAGTTGATTAAATTATTTATACAATTTCAGCTGTCGTTTCGAAAGACCAAATTTCCAAAGAGCACAGCCCATCTCTCCCTTTTCAGAGAAATGATAGTTATTCTGCCCATGACCTCTTTGGTTGTAAGATGATACTCTCTATGACACATGGAATTTTCAGAGAATCTTAAATTGAAGCTGCCCGCATTAAGTAATCTTTTGCTAAACATTACTTAAATAATTGTCTTAAAGTGAAAACATTTCTTTATGCTTAGCAAATACTTCCCTGATAACCTGCAACATTTCAATAAGGAAAATGCATACATTCAACTTACTTTAAAGGTAAAGAGTTACGGTCAAGCGATATAACCAAGGTCACATTTCAGCACTACTACTGGGTCCAGCTGTCTGAGACACCTGAGCCCCTGGCATCCTCTCTCTTCACTGAATCCTAGAGTTCTAAATCACTCCCACAGCCTTAGGGCATTTTACACCCACTAATGATGCCACTTATTCTGAGTGCCTACAATTGGTAAGCTCTCTGCAAAAGCTGAGGCCAATGCAACACCCTCCCTCCCACCTCAATCATGTAAACATCTTGGCTCTATCCCAGCTGAGTCACTGTCACAGAGTAAAAGACTCTCAAAAAAGCCAGAATGAGCTGAAACCATTCCACTAAAGCTGCTGCAGAGAAGTAGGCCATTAAGAAATAAAACATAAAATTAACAAAACAGCATTTTTTCCCACCATATGCTAAGAGGTTTCTCTAAATGATAACACACACACAAATCTATACATCAGACAGGAGGGCAAATTGAGAAAGTAGCTTCAGGGATGTGTTGATTGAAATACTCAAGCAAGATGAATTGCTTTTTGATAATTAGATTTGAGGAAAATTTTTTTGGTCTTCTGAGACTCTACTGTTTTGTGTATTGCAGAAAGACGTAAAATTCCAGGGAGGTAAGTATCTTTCTCCACATGTTTCATGTCTTTGTGCTTATATTAAGACACGATGAGAACTTTATAAAATTTCTCCTATCAGGCTTATTTGCCAAATATTTTCAATGTTAAAATGGCTCAGTATTTCAACAAAACTATAATTAAGACTTGAAGAAAGTTATTCCTGAGTATATCACTATTAACATTCAAAAAGAATAAAAAGGGGATAGATATGAATTTCAACAAATGAAATTAGCAAAATAAACCTGATTTTACATTTTAGGCATTCCCTGATAGTATAGCTCCTGGAATCATAGCATAACTAATGGCCCCTATTATTAAAACTGAGAAATTTAACAAGGCACAAGATCAAAGTGCGTGCACACTGGGTTAACCCCACGCTCAGTCAGTCACAATTATTAAAAAATGCTTTCAGCTAGACTCACACTTTGAGAGGGTTGCTTAACTGACGGCAAATTTACAGCCTCTCCTTATTGCAGCAAATTTGCTTGACTTTTGGTCTTTATGCTGACATTTTGATAAACTAGTACTCCAGTTCCATCGAGAAATAGCATGATAATAATCTATAGCAAACACTTGCAAATTAAAAAAGAGAGAGAGAGAAGAGATAGCAGGATAACATGCGACTTCAACGTCAGAAAAAGTAATCAACAGTCCCAACAAAAACCTTATAGGCAGCCTCTTTGCTTTTGCCCATTTTGAAACCCCCTCCCCCACCACATCCCCTGCGAGGTGTGCTGAGACTTTTCATTAAAGAGATTGGGACAGGAAGGTAGGGAGAGTCAGGGACAGAAGGACATAGAATGTGATGAAAAGATACAGAGAGAAGAAGAGACACAGAAATAGGGAGAGAGATTAGAGAGACAGAGAGAGCCCAAGACAGATGGCATGAAAAGAAAGGCCGAGAGAGAAGCAAAAACCTGTAATTTAGATATTGGGTTGATACTGGGTTAGGCATTGAGTATAATAACCTATTGGGAAGTCCAAACAGGACTAAAACAAAGGTGGGTGTATTCAGCTTAAAGTGACTCGCTCAGTGGTCCAGTTGTATTGTCCCTGACTTTTCCACCACATCATGCCCCCAGTTCCTGTTCAGGGGCTCTCTGTTGACCATCATCTAACACTGGTATCATCACTCAGGCTGTTCCATTCTGGTCAGCCACCAGGAAGTGGAGAATACTAATTTGTAATCTCCAAGGTATTTGGATCAGGAAGTTATTCCTCATTTGAAACTCAACTGTCTGAGCCACTCATCCCCTGATACTGTTATACAGCTCAGGTGCCCAGGTTGCTCTCAGATTCTGACGTTTCATTCATTATTTTGAGATGATCACCTCCAACACTTGTGTTGGTCAGAGCATCCTCTTCACCAGTGAAGCAGGAGTGAGGAGATACTGTAGGACTGACTGATTGATTCTGGGGTTTTGACAATACAAAGCAAGAGTCTGTGATTTGCTCTACCTCAGGGGCACTGGCCTATTTGTTACACACAACAGAAGATACTGAGTATTCCAGGGAACTTCATTTTAAAACGTAGGCTGATAACATTAACTGTGCCGGTGGTTCTCAAACTTCAGCATGTATCAGAATCACCTGGACCTGAGGGCTTGCTAGAACACACACTGCTGGGCCCTCCTCTCAGAGTTTCTGACTCGTTAGGTCTGGGGATCCAGCCTGAGAACCCAGCAATTCCAGGTAACTTAGGAGAGGAAGGCTGTGGGGGAAACGAATAGGTTCATACAGGCAAGACGGAAGAAGATGCTTACTCTAGACCAGTGCTTTTTAAACTTAATGTGCCTATGAACCACCTGAAAATCTGTTAAAATGCACATGCTGACTGGGCAGGCCTGGAATGGGTCCTGAGATTCTGCATTTCTCATAAACTCCCAAGTGATGTTGATGCTACTGGCCCAGAAACCACATTGAGTTTCAAGGCTCTACATTACCCAGGGCCGTGTTTATCAAAGTATATCCTGAGGACCATCTCCATCAAATTCACAGGGTTGGTTAGGCAGGGAAGGTATGCAGATTCCTAGACCCAGCCCCAGATACACTTTATCAGAAACTCTGAAAGTGGGGCCTCAGAAATCTGCAGGTCAAACAAGAGTTTCTATGATTCCTATACAGACTGAGGACCAATTCCATGGTTCCTAAACCATGAGAACAAAGGACTGGGTGTGGGGAGATGGTGGTGGGAAAGGAAGGCAGGAAGAAGGGGACATTAATAGGAGGTTATTCAGGGATCAATATTTCCAGGCACTGACTACCAGGGCACCTGGTTATTTTCTCTCTATTCTTTATTCTATTGCCCAATCTTATGTTGGCTGTTGGTGACAACATCAGAAAAAGGAACTAGGATCCTAAAAGAAGGGGTGAACTTTCTAATGGCTTATTTTGTTCTGTATTAGCAAAAACTTAGAAAGGAAAAAAATGGAAACGATATACCATAGTTTACATTTTTTCATAAATTTAAATAATTTCTGCTTTACCTGTCTTCTGTTTCCATAGACAACCACAAATTGTTGTCTAGACTTCTTTTGTGAGTAGTAAGTAAAAAAATGTTTCTATAATGATTACTTAATATGTTGCTAAATCCAGGAGACAGCAACTGTCAGCCAGCAAGTGCCATACTGAAGTTTCCTAAACACTGCAAAAAATAGAAATTATTTACAGTTAGCATTCAACATTGGCAAACAAGTCATGCTATTAAAGTTGTATTTGCATATGTTGTATTAGGAGGCATGCAAATGTATGTGCAAAACTGGGGGTAATTAATCATTTCCACCAGTGATAAATATCCCATTTCCAATTTTGCCACCCAAACCCCTCCTTTCTTTGGAGCACAGATGTGTGTTTAACCTCCTGGGAACACAGCATTATGTGCAATACCCCTCCTCCAACCCCCAGCTCCTACACCTACATTTAAAGGACTGAACCATGGAAAGTGATTCCATAGTCTTACCCAAAGACTAAGAAAATTAAGTTTGAATGGCAGTAAATATGGACAATTGTTTCTAATCCTAGTTCTTTTTGTCAGGAACATCTAGGGAGATTTTCAAAAGCTCCGATTCCCCAACCACCTCAAGATTCATATTCAGTAGGCTTGGGGTAAGCCAGAAAATTTATAACTGTCTAAAACACCCCAGGTGACTAAGATGATCAGCCAGCATTGGGCCCTACTGGCGCACATAAAAGAGCATTGGACAGAATCAGGGAACTTCGATAATAGTGTAGTTATTATTTTTGTTGTTAACAATAATTTTTGTTAATATTGAGTCCTTCCTACAGATCAGGCATGTTACTAAGCACTTCACATATATAATCACTGAATCATAACAACAAGGAAACTTGAATCATAACTGAGGAAACTCAGTCTTGGAAGGTTAGGTAATTTGCCTATGCCAGAGATAGTGAGTGACAAAGTAGAAATTTGGTTTTATCACTAAGTAGTATGTGAGTCATTTGAGTAGTTACGTGAGTCACTGGAGTCATTGAGTTTTCTCATTTGGAGATGAGGGCTGCTGGACTAGACACAAGAGCTCTTCTAATCTTCCTTCCAGCTCTAATGTTTATTGGTGGCATTTTGCTGAACTAGAAGACATGGTTCTTGGCCTTCTGGAGCTCAAGATGTGTTTTCAGACTCCTTTGCCCTCCCTCCCATTTCTGATGAAGTGTCAGTTCATCTCTGTCTCCTCATTTCCTATAGAGCAAATCTCCTTCGCTAGCAACCAGAATCCCTCTCTCCAGCTTCGTCTCCCAAAACCTCAGGGAATAACCCTGACCCTCCAGCACCCTGCTGGATAACAGGCTCACCCAGCTCTGCAGGGTTCTTTCTGCCTCTGTGCTTTGCCCTGCTCGGCTGCTTGATGGAATAATCCTGCTCACCCTTCACAGCCAACCCACATATCAACTCCCTTGTGCAAACATCCCTCTTCTCCTGGTCAGAATTAATTTGTCCTTTGAAAATTTTGTTTTGTCTTGTGTTATAGGTAGAGTTCTAACTGGCAATCTCAGTTTCAAATAATCTGTCAGTTTATCATAAGGATGCCAGTACTTGGCAGTACTGGTTGAGACAATGTGGCAACTGTAGTTGTGGCATATTTCTCACTGGGGTGTAAACTGTTTTCCTTTGAATGAGATTCTAGAGGACAGAGGCACCTGCCTTGTCTGTTGACTGTTCTTCCAGCCACATCCATCCATCCACCCATCCATCCATCCATCCATCCAACCATCCACCCATTTATTTGCATGTATGTTAAGTTATATAACCGAAATTTAAGTTACCTATACTTGGCACATAATTGACACTTAATTTTTTTATTGAACTGATAGTAACTCATTTTATGTGAATCTCTGCTTAGAGAAATCTTTTGCAATCAGCTTCTTCTCCACCACACCCCTGCCACACTGAACAAAATCTTATTCTTCTGATAAAGCAAGTGATGACATATCAAAGGAATGATAGCTATAGAAAATGAATAGAAGGACAAAAATGTTAAATTTGATTAGTGCAGGCTATCAGCATAATGAGAGAGACAAAGCTGACACTGTGCTTTGGTTAAAAGACAATAACAAAGGCCAAGCTCTTCAACTGGACCTGTGCCCAGCCCTGCCTTTGTATCAAGCCTGGACAAGGATTCAGACGGCATGTAACCAATGTGACCTGTAAGACTAAGTGAAGGTAGGCAAGGGCCCATGTCACAGTCAGCTCAGGTTGCTTCAACAAAGTACTACAGACTGGGTGACTTACAAACAGCAGAAATTGACTTCTCACCACTCTGAAGGCTGCAAGCCCAGGATAAGGGTGCCAGCATGCTCATGTTCTGGTGAGAGCTCTCTTTTGGTTTGCAAACTGCCACCTTCTCATGGCAGAGACAGGAAGCAATTTTTCTCGTGATTCTCCTGAGGGCACTAATCCCATTCAGGAGGGCTCCATCCTTATGACCTCATCTAATCCTAATAACCTCCAAAAGGTGCCCTCCTAGTACCATCACAATGTGGGATGCAGCTTCCTTCATTCTGTAACAGGCCACAGTAGGTCCTCGGAGCCAGAGCTGTTCAACCCACCACAGCCAAGGGTGACAGCATCCAGGGAAAAGAAACATGGTAGACTTTTAAAAGGGGTTTTGGTGTGTTTGGCTACCAAGAGAACAGCATGCATAAGGGAAATTTTTACTCCATTCAGAATCCCCTTTCATGGTTATTGTTGTTTGGCAAATTGTAGATGGCTTCACTGACATTCCTAAGTTTTCTTAAGCATCTCTTTGTGCTCCCAGACCACATATTTCCTCCACTAACTACCATACTGTGATCTCCTATGACTTATCTATCTTACTAAGCACACACACACACTAAACTGAAAGCTGTCCAAAGACAAAGTGTAATTCACTTGTGTTCCCAAGGCTTAGCAGAGACATGGAAATTACTCAGTGTATGTTTGATGAGTTAATGAAGGGAAAAAAACTAGCCACCCATACCTATCATGGGTAGTTTCCTTTAATGACTACCTTTGGACTTTTAGAGCAGCAAGTGTTCTGTTTGTGTCATCCTCATAAAAAAGGAGCCTGTCTGACACTAGAGGTGGGTTTCTGACCCTGGGGAGGTCTAAGCTTGGTGACAATGAGGTAGAAAAGTTCAAAGTGCAGGGGCCTCGTTAGACTAGATCCGCTCTAAAACAGAGAACACCAGATCTTTACTATCCTAACTATTGCTAGAAAGCGGTTCTTACTCAGATTTTATTCTAGTAGGATCGACAAATGTTTTCTTTGTAAGGGTTTGTCTCCTTCTTTCTGACTTTGCTTGAGTGTCCAAAGGATTCTTGTAGAGGTAGCAAATGAACTTCTGGGCAAGATGAGAATTACAGCTTTAACATTTACTTCCTCTTAACCCAGGAATCCTGAATCAATAATTTCAAAGATCATATGAGATGGCCTTTGCTTTATAATGTGTTTTCCTGTCTCACTAGCCACACAGCTTGCCCTTTTCGTTTTGCAATCATTTGTAATTAGCTTTCCATTACAACCTGTTTAGAATAGCAGATGCATTGCCTTTGAGCATCTACCTGAATATTATATAATTACTTTATGTTTGACGAAACCTTGGTTACATTAAAAGATGGGGCACGGATGGTCATACTTTCTTGTAGAGAAGCAGAGAACTAGGTTTGGAGGCTTGCCTCATAGTAAGTGGCCAGTCATAAAAATGCTGGGACTTTTGACATTCTCCCAGCACAGCCTCCAACATATTCTAAGTCATCACCACGGTGTCCTGGTTAGAAATCTAAGCACTGCGGTTCCTGTTTCAGCCCTGTTGAGTAAGGTGATAGATTTTTAAAAACCATGTGGTCCATGGTGAATGGTCAATGCATTGACTCTCTTGCACCTCTTCCAGTTCCCATCCCTTTCCCTAATGCACACCCAGAGAACACGGCCTAGCTGAAGGTCAGCCAGGGGATGCAGAAGGAACTATTTCACTACAGTTTCCCAATATTCTTTCCTAGATCTCAGCACCAGTGGGGATGTGGTCATAAAGGCCTCAGATGACTGGAGTCCCATCATTCTAAGATAATCCTTTGTTGTTTTTATTGTTTGTGACTCTTTACTATGCAAAGCTCCAGGAAGAACTATCTGTTTCCTTTTCTCCATTTTTCAAATCTGATCACTTCATTATTTAAACATGATGGTGTCTGTGAGTGATGTTTCCATCTACTGTGGGGACTTTTAGATAAATTACAACTCTCTCAAGTTCCTTTCATCTGGGAAGTTTTAAAGTCAGATTAGATCTACGTTGAGTTTTAAGAGGAGTCTTTCAATGGTAAAAATAGCAAAGCATTAAAGAAAGCGTTATCTACATAAAAAGATGGAACATTGGGATTTCATACCTTCAAAGGATATTTTGTTGTATCTAACATTCAACAAGCCTGACCATTTCAATAGGCCATAACGCAGGAAGTATTATCCTCCTTTCCCTACTTCATTTTTCCTGATAGTGGTATCACAGACCAAGGGATGATTAAAATTGGGCCCTGGATTTTTTATTTTCTTCAAAGGCAGGTGTCAAGAAAGAGTATATGCTTTTTAAATCAGCTTATACTCAGCTTATTAAAGTTGCAAGAACTTTCACAAACACTATTTACTTTTTATAGAGAAAAAATTAATTATCATTGTAAGAAGAGAATAATAATGTAAGTCTATTCAGAATTGTTGAGAGGCATTACTCACAAGACATATGCAGTATTTTGCAATACTATCACCTCTCAATCACTTGAGTTCCAAATCTGCATTTGGGGGTATGAGCGAAATCTTTTGCTACTGTTTGTCCCATTAGGGCCAGAGGTCCTCCCTCCAGACTATCTGGTGCATTGTTTCTCTGAATGTTTTGCACAGCACTGACCTTCAGGATGGTAGAAGAGATAACGGAACAGCGTGTTGGAGACCATAGTGGTTATTATGGGCATGAGCTGTGTCTGGATTGATGATAAGGTATGTACTGGACCCAGGATACTGATTTATCCAATGCTGTTCACCTGATGTTAACATTTTTAAAGCAAGTTTTAATGCAGATATAGTCCCAGCTCTGCCAATTTCACCTCTATGATTTTAAATGTTACCCTCTCTAGTCCTTAGTTTCATTATTTATAAAATGGGCATGATAAAAACAGCCCCTGTTGCACTAGTTGAGAATATGATAAGATGCATGTCAGTTTTTTGGTTCATATATTTGTTTACCTGTTTCTTGTCTGTCTTCTCTCTATGTCATTCCCAAGTAAAAATCAGAGACTTTATCTTGTTCATAAGGTACCCCCAATGCCAGGAACAATGTGGTACACTTAGCAGGAGCTCGACAATTATTGTTTTGAAAAAATGAATGACCAAAGGAATAAAAGAAAAGTTCTTGGCATGATTCCTGGCAAACAGTAAGTGCTCAATAAATACTAGCATAAAAAACAACCCAGTTCTATGAGAAGTTTCTCAAGTAAAGGAGCTTGTGTAATGTATATTATAAAGCCTCTGAGATATCCTTCAGTGAAGAAATTTGTGTAACTTTGTTTAGCACCATTTACCAATCTTATTTGACCCCCAAACCCCCTCTTCCCAACTATACCTCGACCCATCTATACCAATGTCTGCAACTTACTGTACCATTGACCACACTTCGGGAAATAATAAATTAGTTCAGTATCCCTGTTTTAGAGGTGAAGAACCCGAGGTCCAGATAGTAAATGGTTTGCCTAAGTCAAGTAGCCAGGGGTAGCAGTTCCAGAACTAGAGGCAAATGTTCCATCTTTCAGGCCTGCCTTCTTTCCCCTAGGCTAGATGAGCAGTAGGATGTGGGCAGTGGCATTGCACTCTGAAATTAGGAGGTACTGGATTCAAATCCCATCTGCACTAACATTGGGGTCTGTACCAGACACTGCTGGTGCCCACCTCATACCCTCTCCTCCCTCAATTGAGCCGCTGTGACACCTGAGCATGGTATACCCACTAGAACTGGCCCTCACGAATGTGCAACCTGGACGTTCTCAGGGCTTAACACCCCACTGGGCAACCCTTGACCAACAGGGGATGGTCGCTCATAAGTAAGTGCTTTCCCTTTCTCCCCCTCAGGCAGAGAACTCTGAGGTGCAATCTACATGTCTCCCTTGAGGGTCCCTCTGGGATGGATCCCAGGCGCCCACATCAGTGAGTTGGTCCACAACCAGGTAGGAATACAGGCAAACTCTCCACATTCCTAGCTTTTCTCCTTTCTGCTCATGCTGCCTTTTCCCAGGCGTATTACTCTTTTGCTTACTATTGAAAACAGATGTGTCGTCTCTTATGGCCTATTAAACAGGTGCCAGGTTTCACACCAAAGGTGGCTGCGATTCGGCAGGTGGAGGTGGAAATGAGGGAGTGACATCTAAATATAAGCCGGACTGGAATGGAGGAATCCGACAGATGAGAGGTGCTACTAGGCTCAAAGCTCTGTGGTTTTTTCCTTCCTGAGTTTTCAAAGATTTTGAGAAGGCATGAGAACAATGTGTTTACAAACATACTCTGTGTTTATAACACCTTCTGGTTTTCCTGTTAAGCTTTATAAAAAGAGGAAGCTACTCTTGGCATGGGATGACAGTGCAATCTGAGGGAGTTACCATGATCTTTAGCAATGCTGGTAACATCCCAGGGCACCAGAGTTTCAAGCTTTAAGTTTATTGTTCTGCTCTCGATCCCCAAGGCAAGACAGGGAGGCGGTGCAGCTGTATTAGATGGTAGAAACAGACCCAAATGTATTGCCTGCTTATGTAGTAATACAATACAGGTGTTTCGGTTCAACAATTTTCTTCCATGTTACAACTCAGGGAGAAGGGCTCTCCCACACTGTGGCTCTGGTTTTCCATGGAGCTGTGTCCTCATCATCTGCATTCACCTGGCAGAAGAGGAGGGTATGAGGAAGGCTCTCTGCCCACAGGTGACACTCAAAACCGAAGTTTGTACTCCACCGGCAAAAAACAGTCACATGGCTCCTCCTAGAACAAGGAGGTTCAGAAATGTAGTGACTGGCGAGGCAGTGACTTCCCAGTAACAACTGTGTTCTGTGGACGGTGGAGGATAAATTGGGGGAGCAGCCAGCCATCTCTGACAAAGGTACAGCTGTTAAGAATGCCAGGTACAGAGCCCAATGGACCTGGATCCAGTCCCTAGTTCCGCCACTCACTAGCCGTGCAGACGTGGGCACATTATTTCACTGTCTGAAAAATGCGGATAATAGAAGAATCTGTCTCGTAGAGCTGTCATGGGTTTCAGCGAGATCTAGTACGTGCAGCTCTCATGGCAGTGCCTGGCACACAGCGAGCCATCAGCAAACGATGTTTTCATTATTAACTGAAGAAATGACATCATCAATGAGTGAGATGTGTATGCTTCCTTCAGTTTGCAGGAAACAGAGACATACACAAGTTCTTTGGTTAATTTGAATTTTTTAAGAGACACAGGAAAATAGGAAAGAGAAGCAACAATATCCGAGCAGCCACACAGCCAGCTCCTTGGCACTAGAACATCTCACAGTGGGTGAAAAGGGCCCTAATTGGGGAAAAACAGTCCTGGGAGCTTGGGAGCACCTCTCAGGAGGCATGCTGGCTGCCCCACCCACAGGACTCAGCTCCTCCCTGGCAAAGCATCTTTCTTCCCTGATGCTGCTGATGACCTCTCTGTTCTTCTCAGCACCTCCTGGTTTCTTCTCCCTCACCGCTTCTCTGTGTATCTTGGCTTCTTTGCCACTATGTTTTCTGCGAGTCTCTACGTCAGTTCAGACACCCTGAGATCTGTTAGGTAGCCCTTCTCCACCAAAGGGCACCCATCACTGGTCAGTACCCAGAGCCATTCCACCGAGGCTACAATGGCTTTTTTTGTGCCTACGGTGAATCTCTGACTCAATCAACGGTGCCTATGGCAGTGGGAATATACCCTACAAACACGGTGGAAGGTGTAAGAAAATGCTTCGTGCTTCCTTGTTTAGAAAGGTGGTTGGAGCCAGTACTCAGGAGTATCAGGAATAGGACAGATCACTAAAACTTTCACTGGTGAAAATCTTCAGATTATCTGCCTTTCAACTTGCTATGGATTAACTTGGCTTCCCAAATCTTATGAATGAGTGCTGACAAGTGAAGTATTAAGGTCAGTTGAAGTCTGTCACATTTATCCATCTTCCATACTGCCCTCAGAGTTCTGTCCCCACACAAACCTGATTATTTTACTTTCCTCCTTAAAAATCTAATTGCTTCCTTTCTACCTATGAGTTAAGTTCCAGCTTCTCAGCCTGGAAGATCAGTCTCTCTAGGTGCTGCCGCCCCAACTCATCTTCTACCATCCCCTCCACCACCCTTCCGTTAATGTCTCACCCACACCAGGTTTTCTCCATTCTCTTTCACAATTTTGTGACCATGTATATACTGTTCTCTTCTAGGAATTCTGTTCCCTTCCCCATCACCGCCTGGCAAATGCCCACTTCTCCTTCAAGGCCCACCACTCCCTTGATTCCTCCTCTCTGAGGCTTTCCCTGGATCTGCCAGTCTCCACCTCCTCTCACCCCCACCACTCCCCTATGCCTAGGTGAAGTCAGGTATCCTCTTCCTGATTCCCACAGCATATAAACATCCCACTATGGTTGCGTTTATTATTTTTCATCCTGGTTAACCAAGAGCCAGTCTCCTAGGCACAGCTGTGAGCCTCAAAAGCAGAAAGCATTCCTTATTCTTCTTTGATACTCTCAGGGCCCGAGAGCACATCTGTCTCATTTAGCACCCAATACCCAAGAAAGTTGAATTTTACTGGAATTCAAAACCCTGACACCACAGAGGAATCTGGAACATGGAAACAAAAATCCACTAATTCTCTTGCTGTGTTTCTCATTACAGGATCTTTACTTCCCAAGAGTTATTTTCTGGTGGACCACATGCAGTCTATCCTATAGAGCATGAAAGATAACTATGTCTATGTTTTCTATAAAGTTACAAGTTGCAACTTTTGATTCTAAGTTCTAAGAAAAGTGCATGATTTTTTGAAAGTCATATTGTTACGGAAACGACAGGCCAGCCAAGAAACAAGCACCACTCGGAGGGTTGGAGTGCTCAGATGTATTACGCCGGCGGGCTCAGAGGGGCTTCTGCTCCGAAGCTCTGAGCACCTCCAAGACGTGCACATGAGGTTTTATAGGGTAAAGTACAAGCTTGGGGTATTCGGCCAATAGGCATGGAACAGCTTTAGCAGCATCATCATCACAAAAGTGGAGGCGGGGAGGCAGCAAACCAACATTCCAAAGCCAGATATGCATCTTTGAAAATCCAGCTGGCTAGCAAAAAAACATAAACAGCAAACCAACACTAATTAACTTAGATTTACAAGTTAGTCCAGCAGAACTCAGATCAGTATTCCAATACTTAGACTTGTTAGCCCAGCCCAGCCTCTCCTTCACATTCCTAGACCTGTGAGTTATCTTGTTGGACCAGCCCAGCTTTTCTTTCACAATATGATTCTCAAACATCCTCTTATGCTTTTTCTCTTAATATAAGTGTCATCATCTGGAGATGATGTCATCAAGGTACATTAACTGGAGACAAGGGCTGGAATGATTAGACAAGTACATTTCTCCACATGTGGACACAGACCCTCTTTGGGCTTTGGAAAACAAACCTCTTATTACCAGACCTTCTTTCTGCAGAGGGACACTCCACTTTGGATTCTTTCAGAGGAGTTGGCAGTTAGAAATCTGTGTGGGGCTAGTAGAGTTGTCACAATGATAGAGGTTGCTTCTGGCATTTACTGGGTGGGAGACACAGGAATGCCAAGTACCTTGTAATTTGTAGCCAGTCATGCAAACCGAATATTTGTCCCACCAATGCCAATAACACCCTAGCTGAGAACCACTGAGTTAAGAGATATGTTAAGCCCCCTAGTTGAGAACCATTGAGTTAACCATTCATATGCTTAAGTTTTTTTCTTTTTCGATGAGATGAGAGCAAATCATAGGAAAACAAAAGGAAGCTCTCACCTTAAAGACTTTTGATTTAAAGAAATTAATATTACTTTTCCTCTGTGTGCAAAATATGGGCTTCTATTACATTCACTGGAAACAGAAGACTCCTAAAAGAATCAACAAGAGAAAGCGTTTAGCATGCCTTCTTGCTTGTGAATATAAAACAGAATAGCAGAATAAAATGGACCTTCCTTTGAAATGTATTTAATTTAATAAAACACCAAATTAAAGGTAGGACAGTCTCATCCTTATTACAAAAATAACCTGCAGACTGAAAACTGAAACATGCACAATTTCATTAACCTTCCATTCATAAAGCATAATGTAAGGAGAATGCCATTTTAACGTCCAGCTGAACAAGGGTATTTCCATGCCTTAAGAGTGCTTTACATATTAACATTATTTGTCAGTGTGCCTACAGGAAATGGTGTGGAGGGGAAAATCCCAGTGAGACAAGCATTTAGAAATATTTATCCTCTTAATCATCTATCTTTTGAATGAAGATATTTCCTTTTCAGATAGTGTTTTGTTGGCTTTGTTAAATATTCTTTTTTAATTGAAGTATAATTGACATACAGTATTATGTTAGTTTCAGGGGGACAACATAATGATCCAACAATCAAATACATTACAAAATGATCACCACAACAAGTCTGGCAACCATCTGTCACCATAAAAAAAATCATTACAGTATGATTGATTCTATCCCTTATTACTTTGTTAAATGTTCCTAGCAATGTATAGAGAAGCATGTCAGTTGTGACTTAGTGATATTTATTAAATTTGGGGTCTCTATTAAACCTTTTTTTTTCAATATACTCTTTTTTTGGGGGGGGAGGTAATTAGGTTTACTTATTTATATATTTTTAGAGGAGGTACTGGGGACTGAACTCAGGACCTTGTGTGTGCTAACCATGCACTCTACCACTTGAGCTATACCCTCCCCTCCTCTGTTAAATCTTAACCCAGAGTGTGCACAATCATCGAACTTTAGAACCTCAGGACTTCAGAAGCCCTAGAGATCACAGAGTCCAGTTTCCTATCTTGCAGATGAGAAAACTGAGGCTCAGAGAGATGTGGGGCAGTGGAGGCAATGGCTCTCCACAGGGCCAGAGAGAAAAAAGAGCAGATCTGAGTAGGTTTGCTTCATGAGCTCTCAGCATCTTCCAACTACAGACTGTCTTTAGTGAACCTTTAATTATTTTCTGAATAGATAATTGCAATTCAAAACCCCACTCATTTTATAGCCTTTTTTAGCTGTTAGTACCACTACTGAGCTCATAACCAAAAAAGAGAAAGAAAAATTGGGGCAAAAACAAACAACCACGCAATTTATAAAACTGCAAAACATAGCCACCTAACATTTGAAAAACATGTCATATTTCATTAAGCTATTGTGTTCCATTTGACTATAGTCATTGCAGAAAGATCATTTACCTTCTCTGGCTCTAATGGGTTGGCACAAGGCAGGCACATCCTTTGGCTCCCACCTCTTTCTCCCTCCCCCCACATGTCATTTGCAAACGAACTGTACACCCAACATTTGCTTTGTGCAAGTGAATTTTAAACCCAGGAAACAATAGAGTATATTTTAGTATATTGTAGCAGTAGGCTTCAAGTTTAATGAGATTTGGATCTAATGTAGCAATTTGGAAGTCTCTTTAAGCTTATTAAAATGAGATTCTACTCAAGTTTACAAGCAGGTACAATAACACTTGGAATGTGATCATATCTTGCATCCGAGAGGCTTTTTAAAGTATCTGTAAAGCACATTGCTTATGTAATGCTCTCCTCTCCAGATTTCTCTTCTACGACCACTGACAATGGAACAAAATGTCCTCCTTTGACAGGTACTAGTGTAGCGTTTTGGTAATTAGCTTAAAATACAGCTGATTTGTCTTCCTGCTGCTTTCACTGAGGTGACCAGTATCTGAAAGCTTGTTTTAGAGCCATTCAACAAGCAGGAAGAACCACACTTGTTGCATCTGATTTCCTCCCCATTAAATCAGGATGAATAATTTAATAAGAACTGCTTATGCACACACACTCCAGTGATGAGCTGAGAGATAAGACTAACCAGGCTGCTGGCATTTTTGCTATTTCTGGCTGGTCGTGAGCGGAAGCCTGTCTTCTCCCCACTGGCAGTAAGCCGAACTGCCCTGTGACCTTAGACTCTCACCTCAGCCCTTATTATGCCAGGATCTTTCCTTTATGACAAAGGCCACTGTTTCCTTTGTATTTATGCCAGACAGTTTTGGTTGGCTACGTAACTGACCTTCACAGCCCCCATCTTTTTATAGTTGAAATAGACAGACAGTTGTATTCCCAGCCTCCCTTACAGCCAGGGTGGTCACGTTACCCAGGTCTAAACAATGAAGCATAAGTTAAAGTTGCTGAGGAGCTTCTGGGAAATCTCTTCCTCCCTAATTGAGAGGTGGTTTGGCACCGTAAAGACTCTGGAGCCAAACCATCAGAATCTGAGTCCCAGCTCTACTACTTCTTGTCTGGATGACCCTGATAAAGTTAATCATATTCTCTGTGCTTTGGTTTCTCTTGTCTGCTGTAGAATTAAATCAGTTAACACATATAAAGTACTTAGAATAGTCCCTGAAATACAGTAAATGCTCAAAAATGTTAGTTATGATTATAATTAAGGGAAGATAGAAGGCATATGATGAACATTTCTGCCAGCTGCCTTTGGAAATGGCTTTGTGAGGTCAGAGTTATGGCAACCATTTTGTCACATGTGGGGAAGGTCAAGCAAATTGCAAAGACTCTGACTCAGAACGCTTGCACCCTGAAGATGCTGATCCAAACCTGGGACTGCCTAGCTCAAGGTTTTCTTAAGCAAACAATAGACATTACCATAGTGGATTTTCTCCTATTATCTGCTGAACAATTCCATCTAATACTGTCACTATTAACCCAGGGTTTAAGCCCTGCCATCTCTGCCTCCAGCTGTTCTATTGGCTTTGCTCACCATGTACTGATTCCTCCTCTGGTGGAAACCTTTTAGGATGTTCCATCCTAACAGTCTGAGACTGACTTTTAAAAAATCTGCTCTGAGATCTTTCTTGGATGGAGTGTGGGCTTGATAACAGCCTCCTATGTGGGAATTAGGGTTTAATGGGGAGGGGGAGTTTTTAAAACGCCTCATCCTACTTCATCTGAGCAACATCTAGCTGTAAAATAGGCAACTCTCTTGGCTCCTGCAGGGCTGGCCACTGCGTGCAAACATCTCATAAGCTGCAGCGGTCCCAATCTGGCAGCTCACAGGCTGTGTCTGAGGTGGTGAAAGGGTCTCTTCAGTCCCCAGGCACCAAGGCATGCAGGCTCTGATGGGAATCCAAGGCCGCTACATGTGTGGATGTGGAGGGGCGAACTGAGTGGCCCCCAAATATCACATGCTGCTTCTTTGGCAAGATCACTATAAAGCTGGCCCACCTCTGCTCCCTCAATGAGGTTATGTTTCTACTGGCAAAATTTTTTCTCCATGTTTCTTTGTTTTCTAGACCACTACTGGGAAGACTAGTCTGAAAAACAATGAAGGCAATGATCTTGTAGAATGACAGAGGAAGGAAGAAATACCACAGTAGAAGCTCTGGGGCTCACTTTCTGTAAACAATCAGCCTCTTGCTGGGTGCCTTATATCTCTGTTTCTATTTCCACCTTTGATGATAAGCCCCTAAGGATTTCTTTCAGTCTGTTTGTCAATGAAACCACAGCAAAGTCACAGTAAAAACAAGGAAAATGAAAAGAGGGTCACTTTGTGGCCCACCTGGGTTCTGAAATTAAATCCAGGTCAGATCAGGAACAAGCTGTAAGACCCCATTGCTGTTGCCTCTCATCAGACCTCAATGAAATTATTTTCAATATTTCCAGTGCATTTGTAGATGATTTTTTTTTATCAAGTAAAACTCAAAATGAGAAGGAAGTTTCTCTGGGGAAATTTAGAAGAAAGGAAGGCACATTCATCTATTGCTTGAGTCTGGTTTTATTTTTTAAGCAGATCAGTGTATTTATTTTTTAGTTAAACCCGAAAGGTGTCTCATGTAAGGATCAACACGTGGCCATGGGCTACATTTTCAGAAGAGACTGGACCCTCTGTAAGCCACCACAAATGATTTAGGTCATCGAGGGTGGGTAATGAATTGCCCTAGGGTTCAGCCCCCTGTGTCCTGCTAACCCCCAGGATGTGCTTACTTGAGGGAATACGCTGACGCAACATACACGTAACAGACCCCAACACGTGTCACTGTGGAATGACCCAGAGCTGGACACAAACCTGGGTTTGTAGAACTGCCAGACACAGAGCAATGGACGCTCCTTTGTGGCTTTTCAAGTCCACACTGTCAGACTTGCCTAAGCCCCCTCTCCAACTAAACAAGCCATTTCTCCCCCCAGTGCTTCCTGAGTCCTTAATCCTTTTACTGAGAAGCCAGAAAAAGAGGTCAGTGCAAATGGGTGTTGAAAAGAAAAGCTCTGGGTCTCTTTTAACCAAGAAAAGCAGAGCATTTCTAAATTCTGGCTCCGACACAGAAAAGCCCTGTCTCTAAGTCCCTGCTCATGATGACTGCCTGCGGACTTGTTGGAAAGCGTTCTGGCTGATATTAACTGCTGTGATCACGTAGCCCAGGAGAAACACTTTGAAAGTATCCAGAGACAGTTTTTTTGGAAGCAAGTAGGCCAAGCAGTCTATTATACATTAAGTTTAAATGAGAGGGGAGATATATATATATAAAAGAAGGCTTTAAGATCTGTAAAGTCTTAGGTGTGTGGCTAGAACTGTGGGAGCCCCCTAGCATGGAATATAGGAGATTCAGAAGACGCGCTTCTTATCTGCCAGGAACTTAAACCCAGGACGTGAGACACAATCATTCTGTAGTGAAATAATTGAGTGCACAACCATGTGGTAGTAAAGAGAGCTGTGCCCGGTGGGCATGAGAGGGCACCGGGGCTAAAGCTGTCAAGGGACACCTGGTGGAGAAGCTGCCAACCCGGTGGCTGGTGCCATATCAGGGAGACCATGAATTTAGAAAGGACTGAGATGGGGCAACTTGTTTCTATCCACAAAGGGTATCTGTGTGGGTCAGGAATGCAATCAGACAACTTGTGTGGATCTGACTCAAACTTTGTGCTTAGTTCAAGGTCTGATTTACAGCTTCCAACACTTCTACTTATAAACACAAAGACACTGCAAAATGATCTGAGTATTTAAAATAGACAGTTGAGAACTGGTTTTACTATAGCATGTGGCTATGTAAGAACAGTTTGATGAGTCTTCCTTACTAAAAAGATGACAAGTCAAGAAGTTAGTTTCCAGGAAAAGAACCTTCACAGCTTTAGAGAGACAATAGGAGGAGGAACTGAACTCATTCCATCCATTCATTAATTCCGTCCATTTTGCCTGGATTCCCAAAGTAATGAATGAGTTTTTAAGCAGCGGTTGCTGAATTCTTCTTTGCTTTGTCCTGACATGTAGACTATTTAAGAAGAAAATAAAGCCAGGGAAGTATTTAGGGGGAAAAGCGCCTGGAATTTAGTTAGAAATGCATCAAAAAATAAAACGGATTATTGGGTTGGATAGACACATGGATAGGTTTGCAGATATTTGATAAGGCAAGTATAGTGAAATATTAATAAAAGAAATCTAGGTCATAGGTCTAAGTATATTCACGTAAAATTATTTCAACTTTCAACTCTCTTATTAAACATTTTCTAATGATATGGTGGGAAAAAAACTGAGTCAGTGTTTTGTTTTGCATTTTTAGTTTTCTTGCCCTTTCTTCTAATAGTTAAAGATCATTATCTGAAAGGATACAGATAGAAAATAGCTTGGACTAAGTCCTGGACACAATGAAAAGAAGAATTGTGTATGTGATTTTTTAAAGGAACCCTCAAATCTATCTCTACCAGACAACTGTTGATGCCAGAAATTCCACCATAAAGAAACATGGTCTTCAGAGTTTAGGGGTTATTCTATAAAAGACTCCTGGGGTTCTTGGAGGAATACCAGATTAAACTCTATTAGTTATTAATACTTAACTGCAAATCTTCAGTGACCACTTCCAAATAATATGTAGCTAAAAATGTTGGGATAAGGAAGATAGAAAACATAAGCACTGAATGTTTTAGGGGATGAGTGCAAGATGCTGAAAATATATCTGCAGAGGCATTAAAGATCAACTTGACTTTCTTACAAGGTTACCCTGGGCCAACCCAAATCCGATATTAGTAATTACTGCTCTTGAATTCTATATAAAAATATTCTGAAACTCCAACGGAAGTATCCATGGCAATTTAAAAAGACTTAGAAACTGTCCTTCTATAACTCTTGCTACCAACGACTCAAGCCCAAATCTCAGCCCCACTGGGGACACTTGGTACAATGGACTATTCATCCATGGTTAGGCTTAAATTTTTATGTATCTTTACTCTTTGGAGGGGAATGTTTTCATTTTTGTACGTTTATCTATTTTTTTTCTATCATCAGATATCATTTTCTTAACCTGATTTCTTTAGAAAGCAGAGCCCGAGGGAAGGGTTCATGTGCTACTGTTGCATTAGGGAGGGTACACCAAGGATTAGGAGTGACGGACAGGGGAAATGAGGCAGAAAAGAAGACAGAACCAATACAAGGAAGTGTATTGAGCTGGCTACCACTGAGCTCAACTGATTGTTTGATATCACAGGACCATCATCTTCCATGCAGCCATGTAAATAATGTTTCAGCAATGTCCCTCTAGGTGAGAAAAGGAGAATTTCTCCCCTGCTCCCATAGCCCACTGGTCAAAGGTTTCATTCCATAGAGTTAATTCTCCTGCACATCCAATTGTACATACATGAGGGTTGTTGTGAATTTCTATATTTATGTCTTGGTATGAAAGAAATCTTAGAGTTACAGGCAAGTGGCACACAGCATGGGTGTGAGGCAACGTGCTGTCAGGTTGTGCCTTCGTGGAGCTATTTGACAGCTGAAGTGAGAGACAAGTGAAACTGAGAGATGTAAAGTGGTGGTTAAGAATGGCCCATTCCTGGACCAAGTAGCCTCCTTGTGCCCTCTGTCATCTGGCTCACCTGGTATACTCCGGAGCTTCTATTTTCCTAAGAGCAAGATGCTCTCACTTTTTCCCTGAGGGGGAGGTCTGAGCCTCATCAGTCACAGAGTTTCCTTAAAGGTGGTGGCAGTTGAAATTTCCAGAAAGATCCAAAGCAAGGGGATTAATGAAAAAAGATGGAGTTCTTCAGCTGCAGCTGATCCTAAGGCCACAACTGACATTCACCATCTGCCCTTCCACCTCCCATTTTCGATCTCTATCACCTTGGCCAGCACTTTGCCACTGATCTGCACTGCTTGCCTGGTAGTATAATCAAGATCTGCCCTGCCGACGGATTTGAGGTCTCTATTGCTCTGCCCTTGGGCTGTGACTGTGTGATTTCTATAGTTACTCATTTTCAATGGATGCACCAAAACACATCCTTGTGAATCCTGTGGCTTTCAAAAGTACTCTTCCCTCTTCACATTGTGCAGAACAACCCCAGCTCCTCTTTCTTTGCTTGCTGACCCACAAGCATGAGGAGCCCAAAGTGAGCCAGTGGTAGTTGCAGTTCAAGTTCCAGGGGAAAACCTTTAGACCTCTGAATACCAGGGCCTCTAAACCTGGAAAATTCTGTTTGTGGGGATAGAAAACAAATTCCATGAGAAGGTTTCTGGGAGTGATGATGAGACAAGCCACGCCTCCTTCCCAGACCCATCTGTTTTAACTACTGGAAACATAACATCATATATTGAGTGATAGTTCAACACATATATCACATGCCCTGAAGAGAGTGCTCTGACTCTACAGGGTATTTTCCCCAAGTTGACAACTCAGCTGAGCCTTTAAGAGCTATCCCACTACTCTATTAGACTGGCTGCCTCTGGGTACAGGGCACATGGTAGATCCTGTAGTTATGGGCCTAGCATCTCACCTCTTTTGCTGTTGCTATAAAATGGGTCTCCTGGTCTTATCTAATATTGTAAGGACTACCACATCAATATATCAGGCATTCTGATAGGCCTCAGGTGGTTATGTTGGTGGAAGGACTATGAGAAGGGAAAACCAACCCATATGCAGAATAGGTATCAATTCCAGTCAAGATGAATTGCTGCCCATCAGGGCAGAAGGGGCCACGAAGTGGCCAGCTGGTCTCACTGAAGAATGGTGTCACATCAAGGAATCAACATTAGCCTCTGCTTCTAGCAGTGCCAGTAGTGACAGCAGCCTTCAGAAGGGGGGCCGATGCATAGGCTCTTTCCTTGCTACCTTGGCCACTCTGTTTATGGGATCACTGCACAAATGCTGAGCAGCCGAGGAGAGCAGGATGAGTCATCTGTTGCTGAAACCCTCCTCTCTGGTGGATACTCCTTGGTGATTATTAATATGAGACACGAATATCTGCACACTTTGTGCCTAATCCCATAGTCAAGCTACACTTTTCTTCTTGCTCGTATCTGATGGGACCACCCTCCAAGAAACTGCAAAACTGCATTTCAAAGGTTGTATGCTGTATCGAGATGGGAGAAAAAGATGGAAGAATTTCTCCATCGCTGGTGGAGAAATTCTATTCTAGTCAAAGGTTTAAACCACACAATTGTTATGTCTCTTGTGTTTTTAGGTTGTTGCTGACACCTGGGCACCTGGCAGCGGCGGGGGAGGTCCTGTGCCTTTGTGTCAACAGGGAAGCACCAGGAAGAAGGTAAATGGCTTCCAGTGCAGTCATGAGGGTAGACAGTGTCAGGTGGCACCTGTGTCAAGCCCACTGGAGTCCGGGCAGAGCTGGCAACTGCTGCAGCAGCTGGGGCAAGGCAAGTGAGGCTGAGAATAACTGAAGTGGAACGTAAGTGTTTGAGACTCCCCCTCAGAAGCACATTTCCAAAGAAGGGTGACCCAACTGTCTCCAGGCTGCAGGAATCAATGAAGAAATTCTGTCCTTACTATGGAAGCTTTACTGGCTTTCGTAGGACTTTTTATCTGCATTACTCCCTCTCTACAGCCCCTCACCCTGTAGGTATTGTTGAGAATTCAGGGAATGTCTCAAACATGTTTGAGATTCCATCTGAGACAAGGCTCACTGATGCCTCTGTAAGCATCCCATCCCCAGCTTTGCCAGCCACTTCCCCTGTGGGCTGGCAGCCCCACTGTTGCCCTGCTCTGGAGGCACAGCTTTGCCAAGTGCCTTGGCCACACAGAAAGGAGGTGATGTTCTTCCTCGTGTTACGCTTTGCTGGGGGAGAGGCCTCAGCCTTCAGCGGGGTTGCCTGGGCTCCGTGGTGTTATAGTTTAATGACATTGCTCTTCCAGTTTTATTTATCCTTCTCTCTAGGGCTAGCATACAACACTGAGATAAGTGGGCCAGGGTGGCTTCAAATAACAGCTTGTGTGCTGAACCAAGAGTCATTACTCCTTTTGATCTTTAAGTCCTATTGCTAAGTCCAGCTTCCTGTGCCAGAATTTTTCTTCCCCTAAGGATAAGTTTTCTCCCAGGGATCACACAGCTCTTGCAATTAGTATTTGATACATCTTTCTCTTCCAAATCTCTTTCCTCCAGTTTGCTAGAGGACTCAGTTCAAATTCTCTGTCCAGGAAGTTCCTGAGGACTCTTTTAAACCAGGACTACTGAGGGCTCGGAGGTACTATTTGTCCAATTTCTTCCACGAGTCACATCTGACCCTCAGCTCTGGCCCATCCTTTAGGGCTCCCTAATCTTTAGGAAAGGAGAACAGAGAAAAAAATCTCCTGTATACACAATCAGGTTAGTGATTTAAAGGTTTAAGTTGGAAGCCATTATAAAAAAAAACCTCTCCTATTAAATGTTTACAAAGCTTGTACCTGCATAGCATCCTCTCCCATTGTGCTCGCTTTAATGATCACTTTCTTGCTGGTTTTTGGTACCCCTCAAGTTAAAATAGTTGAGCTTTTGCAATACTCAGAGACCATGAGGCCTAATCATAGACTCAGGCAAGCAAAGAAGTGTTAACAGGAAAATGTGCAGTGGATATCCTCCGTACCAGCGCTTCAGGCATCACCCACTACCACCCAGGAGCTGAACTCTGTGGGTGCTCCCAGCACAAGGGAATGCCCATCATCCTCCATAAAGTTATCAGGATCCCAGGCCTAGTCTTCAACTTTGGGTAGGAACTTCCCTTTATGTTTCCATTGCTCCTTGGCCAAAGGAAGCGGCATTGTGTGGCAGATATGATCCAAGTCTGTCGATTCAAAACCTGGTTGACACAATAGGGAAGAAAGCATTTTAAATGATGCTGCAGGTAGGCATGCCTTGGACTAGCTGTCTGCAGCTGAAATACTCACATAAATAATCACATCAAAATGTATGTACAGGTCAGATCCTGAGACGTATTCCAAGATGCTGCTAATATTTTACTGTGCTGTCATTTTGTGGTGGGTTCTTAAGCGCAGCCGTCTTGTTGCTGTCTTCCTTTGGACAGCACCAGGCACACAGTGAGCATTGAAAATGCTTATTAAATAACTGGATAAAAGAATTAAATGTAGAAATAATTACTTGAAATAAATGCCGCAAGATGTGGAGCTCTATTGCTTTATGACAAAGCAATTTTCATTGTAAGAAACTTTGAAAGAGAATCAATACATAACCCACTTGAATATTTGTCTAGACATTGATAAACAAGGACTAACGCAGAGTTGGAATTCCAATGTGCAGGAAGATATAAAGAGCAGAGCTCTGTCTTATTTGCCATTTCTTATGTACACACTCCTGTGCTTTAATAAGTTAGAATATTAGGGCTGGAGGAGATCCACCAGATGTTAAACTGAGGCCTTGAGGAAGTGAAGTGACCTGTCCAAGGTCATACATCAGTGAGAAGCTGATCCTAGACCAGCTCCCAGATGTCCTAACTCCTATTAGGCGTTTCTTCCTCTATTCCCTGCTCAGTAATAATGCCTTTTCCTTAGCTGTACTTATGTTACCATGTCACATGAATGTCTCCCCCTTCAATTTTGAAGCCCACTGTTCCAGAGGTAGGCCAGTCCCACTCTTGGAGAAAGGCTGCTGAAAGCAATATTCATGACACCAGATTTTAGCCCCCACCCTGCTTTTTTTTTTTTTTTTTTTTTTTTTTTTTTTTTTTTTGCTTGCTTGCTTAAACAACGAGCATTTATTTCTCACAGTCTTGGAGGCTCGAATCAGGGTGCCAGCACGGTTGGGTTCTGCTGAGGACTCTTCCAGGCTGCAGATGGCCAGGTTCTCCTGTGTCCTCACATGGCGGACAGAGAGCCAGCTAGCTTTCTAGGGCCTCTTTTTTCAGGCATTCTTTCTTAATAACATCTCTGATCAATTGGTGCAAGCAGTGCTGTCCAAGTATTTCCAAGTCAGCAGCACCTCTTCATTTCTCTAGCTATGCTAATTTTTAATTTATTTTATTTCTTTTAAAAATTCTATTTATTTTTTAAATTTACTTTTTAAAT
Source organism: Vicugna pacos (assembly GCF_048564905.1). NCBI lineage: Eukaryota > Metazoa > Chordata > Mammalia > Artiodactyla > Camelidae > Vicugna > Vicugna pacos. Next base: position 39,538,875 of record NC_132992.1, on the reverse strand, counting down.
GACTTATAGTCAATTACAATGTGTCAATTTCTGGTGTACAGCACAGTGTCCCAGTCATGCATGTACATACATATGTTCGTTTTCATATTCTTATGCTAATTTTAAGAGAGGCAATATTGTAGACATGATCTACAAATGCCACGATTTTCACATCTCTTCCTCTTACACTCTTATCTGTGTCTCTTTCTCTCACACGTATACAGACATACATGTGCGTGCACGCATGCACTGATTATTTCCTGTACTCGAGGGGCTGCAAAGGAGCTTGAGAAGTTATCCAGTTTGTTCCCCTTAGACATGACCACACCCATACATCCCAGATGTAAGCAAATCTGATTGTTTGTACAGAGGACTCCTCCCTCAGAAGTTCCCTTAGTTTCTAATAATTTTCATGAAGAGTGAACCCCACATGAGTACACACCACGTGCAGCACAGCGTGGACAGCACAGGGAAGCAGAGAACCCCCACTGCCCTGGAGGCCCATGAAGGACAGTGCAGGCAGAGAAGGGTACATTGCCCCAGCTCCATTTCCTGCACACATCACGCTGGGCTCTTTATCAGGGAGCTTTTCCTGCTATGCCTCCAAAGCCACCTCCTTCTAAATGGACATACCTGAGGTGTGGCAGGGAGCTTGTACCTGGTGTGAAAGCCTCTGGCATCATCATACCATCTCTTCAGCAAGAGATCTTTCCTGTCCTAACCCTCATAGCAAAGGCCATTCCTATCACTTCTCATTAACCACTGCAAAGATGCAGAAAAGCAGGTGACCCCTCGGTATCAATACTGAACCTTAGCTTTCTCCAGTCTTAATCATTATCCCATGAGAGACACATGTAGCCTCTGACTAGATGCTGGCAGACACTGCTATGAAATCCATTGAACAGATTTTTACTGAGAGTGTCCTTTGTGCTGAGCTCTTAGTATATAAACCCTGAATGTGAAACTTATGATAAAGTGAGAAAGATGATATTGTTGATGATAATGGTGATAACGATTAGTAGATGCTAGGCCTTTAGTAACTTACCAAATCAACCCTATTAGTATTATTATCTCTAACTTTCATTCATGAGGAAGCCAAGGATCAGAGCGGTTAAGTGACTTGCACAATGTCACACAGCTAATTAGTGAAAGAGCCAAACAGCCTTTCTCTAAGGTCCATGGTACAACCACTTGAAAAAGTAGACAATTTCAGAAGAAAGTGGTCAGAACTATAAAGGAGTGTGTACAAGATAACTGGGGAGCACAGGGAAGTCACCTAACTTAGTGTGAGGAACTACAGAAGGCTTCCTGGAGATGCTCTCTAAGCGGCCTTAAACTCCCAATCCCTAGTCCAAAGGCAGAGCCACTAATGTAGTCACAAAGGTTGGTCACCACCTCTACCTCTGCAGAGGACTGTGCAGCCTCCACTTACTTTTCCTTCCTCCATATCTTGGCTGGACATAATTGGTCCAGACTGTTGCTGGTCCTGGTACCCGACTCTTGTTCAGAGGGAGTTTATCCTTCTTGTGCCTCTGCACCACCCCCAACCCCAAGTCGGTTGCTCACTCCCTTACAGTCTAAAGCAAGTAAGAGAATTGGATGCTGCCTCCCTTTCACCATTAAGTGAACCCGGGTGGCAGGCGAGGAGAATTAATGCATTGAACCCGAATATATCTGGGATGGAGTGACTCCATTACAAACTCATTGTGTCATACTTGAACAATATAAGGATTCTTTCCATCTCTCCGAGAGCCCACAGCTGCAATATTTCTGTGCTGCTTTGCAGACTCTTATCAGAGTTTTAATGAAGTGGAGTTGATTTGAAGTAAAGTCTGTCAGTTCTCATGAAAAGAATTAAATTTTGTTCTTGCACTGTGTAAGCAGTTCAAATCGGGACTCAGGGCTCATTATTCAGAAAACAGTAATTTATTTTCATCCTCAAATATTAATTGTGCTGCTGTATTTTCCCTTGATAGGATGATGAGCTCATTCTTGAGAAGGGTTTGCCCATAGGAAACGATTGATTACAATGATCTAGAAACTGCTCAGAAAGAATTTGAAAGGACCAGACACTGTCATGCTGAAGGGATCTTTGGCTGGAAAAAAAGGGAACTAATTACCACACACAATCCTAGTGACATTCCAAGGCAAACCAGTATGGCCATTGGGACATTTGCAACATTTGTGAAAGGCTCTGGCTGTACTTTTTGTAACATAATCACTGATTATGAACACAAAGCTGGGGCATAACACAAGGTCTTTTAGTCCATCATCTAATCTTCAGTTAAGCCTAGATGTCAGACGGGCAAGACTATCTCTCTCTCTCAGTTTAAAGACTGCCAAGAGTTTTAATCTCAGGGACCTGGCACTTAGTAGCTGCTCAATAAATATTTGTTAAATGAATAAACAAATCTGGATGCCTGTCGTGGCTTTCCTGGATCTCACAGGAGTGATTTTCAGACAAGCTTCCTATTGTAGATTCCAAGAAGCAATCTAATTTTTCCAATCATGGCTCTGGAAGGTACAGGAGGCGTGATTTAGATGAGGAAAGAAAGGAAGAAGGGAAGAAAGGGAGAACAGGGATGAAAAAAAGAAAGAAACAAAAAGAAAGAAGGAAGGGAGGGAGGGTGCTCTCAGGAGATGAGGGAAAGGGTGAAGAAAGGGGTGTGCAGGGAAGTAGGAGAGGCCGAGGAGAACACAGGAAGAAGCGCAGTGGAGGGAAGAGGAGGAAGACTTGGGAGAGGAGGCATCTAGTGAAACAGTTAATGGCCTAGTAGCAGCTTTAGATAGCTCTGAGTGAATTGAAAACAAGCAATACGACCTGACAGTCTCAGTAAGTGGGAGGCAGAAAATAGCCCTCTGGGAAGAATCTGTGCCTGCAGTGGTATAATGGACTGAATAAAAAGGTTTTAAAAAGGAAGAAAAACAGAGAGAGAGAGAGAGAGAGGGAGAGAAAGTGACAGAGAGGAAGGGAGAGAGGGAGGGGAAAAAAAAACCAAAAACCCTCCCAGCTGAGTAATCTAACAGTCTTCCGACAACTGTAAGTTCACTTTCACAGTGATGAGAAAGGCTCTGGTTTCCAAAAGGCACTTTTCCAGGGAGAGCCCCTAAAACTGCCAAGCCCACAGGTGGAGCATGCTGTTTGTAGGGAAATGAAACCTGCTTATTATGCCAGAGAGCAGGCCTACCTTATTCAGACGATACGGGCTCTTTCCTTGTGGGAAACATGGCCCACTTTGTTGCTTTCTATATTGGCCAAGGCCAAGATTATGGTTTTACTTGCGCTGCTCAGCAACTTGAAATGCTCATTAACAGCAAGTTCTTCATTATGTCTCACCTATATCTCTCTTGCTTTAATACAAGTTTCGCTTTCCCTCTCTCTCGCTTTAATACAAGTTTTGCTTTCCCTCTCTCTCTGGCTTCAACAGAGGAGTGTCCATCTCCTGTACAGTACATTCCTTCATACTCTTTACTCTAAGGTCATTCATCAGCCATCTCCACGCCCCCTCTCCAAGAATGCTTTGAAAAATAACTAAATAGATAACGAGACCTGATTCTGCTGCCTTTTCCTAACACATTTTTGTATACAGTATCACGGACCTGCCAGGGAAAGAGAATCACCACACAGTTGCAGACTGGGAATTAACTGCATATTTCTCTAGCATTGAGCCTAAATTATCACTCAGAGATTAACCACATACTCTTCCCAATATTTTTATAAGATTCATATGGGGCAGGAATGATCACCTCCACGTGAGGAAGAAACTGGAATGTGCCTTTTATCAGCACGGCCAGGAAAGACCTCCACTGTCTGGACTTGAACCTTCATGCCCTGCTCACAGCCCAAAGTATCCTTCGTGTCTTCAAGGTAAGAGTCCAGAAAAATCTCAAGGAATTCCTGAGAGCCGCAGCCACAAAGGGAAGCTCGTTGTTGGTCTCCTGCTGTTCTCACACTTCCCTGGACCTTTGGATTCCTCCTCCCACCACACCAGGCAGCTCACCCTGAGATTCTCTTTCTCCAGAAAAATAGCCTTGCAGGAAATGCCCTGGCCATTGAATTGGTTCATAATGACAACTTTCTCAAAATTTTCCATTAGGCATCAGCAGCTCTTTTAAGATAGAGCGAAGAGAAAGGTCATCCCATCTTGCTTGCTGCTTAAACCGGAGCTGTGACTCAGAAGAACAAACAGGGAAGAGACAGCGCAAATCCCCACATTATTTTTAATACCCCATGTGGTGCTACAGGCCTCACTCAACAAGATCCAGGACTAAAGTAAGTCTATCTTTCCTGACGTCACTGTTTACTTTTGCACAGACTCCCTAATCTCCCAGGATGTGCAGGTGGTTACAGAAAAGGAACCACATTTCTTTTCTTTCATCCGGGACAGACACCCACCAGGCAAGACTGGCTTCCTCTGGGATGAAGGACGCAGACGGCCAACCCCACGTCAGAGCAGAAGGTGTGGAGCTGAGAGGGTGGGCTGACCTCCTCATGGTCAGAGAAGGCGGTGTGGACCAAGAAGGGGGAAGGCCCCATCCTCAGCCAACACGCCCTCCCAGCTCCACAGCATCTGTGAAATTTCATCATTAGAGATTCCTTGCCTTTGTCTCCTGGGAGAAGACAACAAATCACACACTGAATCAGTAACAAGCTGGTGGGAATTTGTCCATCAGATGACTCCCTCTGGAAGGGAGGCAGGGGGCAGCGGGGGCTCTAGGGGGTGCAAGCTGGAGCTGTGTACAGAGAGGGAGTGGGCAGCCCAGTCTTCTCTCCTTGGCCCAGCCAGTGGTTCTGAAGCCTCCAGAACTAGTTTCAACTCACTGGCCTGCTAGGCGGGCGCACCTTTTGCACATACGCTCAGAAGACTGCGGCTCTCGGGACAGACCCCTTCCAATCTTCATCTACAGCCCTAGTTTTCAGCCCACGGTTTTCCTGGGTATAATGTCACCTTAGGTCAAAAGAATCTCTTTGCTACTTAAGAAATTCTGAGAATAAAGGCTTGGTTTTAAAAAAGTACAAGGGGAGAAAGGGAAGTCAATCTCTGCCCAGCTACCTTTTGGGTGAGTGTAGGTAGAGCTACCTTTACTGTGTTAAGTGTTACGAGGCCCCCTACCCACTCTGTCCCGAGCAGGCTCATGGACTGGGCGCCTCCGCTATACCCCCAGATCCTGGTAATACAGTGTCCCACTGGCAGCTTCCAAAACACAGGGTACAAACTCTCTCTTTTCAGTTTTAAGGCTAGAATGTCAGGAGTGATTTCAAGTTTGATTGCCTGGTTCTTATTTTCTGTGGATTCTGGCAAGCCAGCTGTTCCTGACACCATTTCCAACTGCTCACCCCACCCTTGGTGGGACACATTTCAAACCCAAATAATCCCATCCTGAACCATGAGATCTCTTCATTTAAAAAAAGCCAGTCTCCTAGCACTCAGTTGCAGACAAATCTCTAGGTTAAAGAACAACCATTTTCCCGTAGCTTTGGCAGGTGCTGTGATTTCCTTGGGACACCTCCCACATGAAAATGTAACCTCTTTCTCTCGGTGGACTGCCGCCCAGATTTTGCTGGGTGGACCAAGTGGCATTTCCAGCTAGAGAGGAGGAGAGCAATGGAATGAGAAACACATTCATGACTCTTTTCTTCCGCAACCAAGTCCTGCAAGGAATTGGTTGATTATTCTTCTGGTCTTAGCATGTCTCAAACAGTTGTATTCACCTTCTTCATTCAGAAGCAAGCTCTCACCATCTCAACTGCCATGGGCTGTTCAAGCAAAAATCTTGCTTCTGTCTGAATCTAGGTTAATTTAGGAACAGGCTAGAATTTTACTCTACTTTCAACTCAGTTTCTATCCTATTTTGGGAAAGATGGAAGTTACACGTCTTCTTTTACGCCCATTATTTCCACTCCAAATGAAAGAGGAAGAAGTTAATGACTGAACATTTTGGATCATCCCTGTCTCAGAATATTTCTCACAGGCATATCCAGAGAGGACAGAGGCTGTGTTGATTCTGTCTGTGAAAGACCAAGACAAGTGGGTTTAAATAATGCATAGCTTTTCAATCTATTAAGGGGGTGGCTATGTGGTTGTTTATCATACTTACACGACCGAGAATTGGCACGAACTGACATTCAAATGACACCAACATGAGGGCATAGGATGGAAAGGAAGAGCAGGGGTGGTGATGGCAGTGCTGAAATGGTGACTTATTAAACAGTTTTACCCCTCTCTCAGCCTATACAACATTCCTGTTGGTATTGCTACTCATTTTCATCACATTCTATTTCTCAAGCCAGAATAGACACCTTCTTCCTCCCAGGCAATAGGTAGCGGTGTGCCTAGTACTAATAGCCAAGGGTTGAACAAATTCATCTTCCTCAAATAGAAATTTTTCCCCAAGGATTTGGGGGGCTAAGACATGTAAAGCAATTTAACTAGTAATTTAAATAGTTTAACATTAAGAAAGCAATATATTATGGAGTATAGTATTCTAGTATATTTTTAACATAAAAGGGGAGAGTGAAACCAACTTTACTTTCATGAGTATTCTGCTGAATGCCACACTTCTGGGAAGTTGTATGTCCTTGCTCCGGCAGGTAGGATACCTGGGCAGAAAACATTTGAGAAGCAGCACATCCTGCTGTGTTTGACAAACCAGCCTAGCACCTACCTACGGCTGTGTGCGAGGCTGGCCAGCAGCTGGGTTCCGCGGGACAGGACTGCCCCAGGCTCACTCCTGTGTGGGCTGGTTGCGGGATGCTCAGGCTGGAATAAACCACCCCACCCCTCTTCCTCTAAATAAATCCCCACTGTCTGCCTGTTGCTATTGCTTCTCACTTGACAGTAGTTATGAAGCCATTAGTAGAAAACAAGAATCTGCTCTTTCCCCATCTGCATATTGGACAAGTCCTGCACTATTTCGTTTGTGAGGCCTGATAAGAAGACAGCACAATCTGCCCATTGACTGCTGCCCTTCTTTCCAGCCCCAACTACCAGGGTCTCCTGGCTTAGACTCTTAGTTTGCATGGCTCTAGCTGCCCCCAATTGAATGCTCTCAGTCGCACCTGCATGGCACTTGTAAGAGAAGAAAAAGGGCTCCCTTTGAGCTAATTCAAACTCCAGGCCCTCACACTTGTTCCACTCTTGTACGTCCCGGGGATCTCTAATTCGAGGCCTGAACATGTTTAAAGAATGCTGTTTTCATGCGTCTACAATGCACTGTTTATTTTGACCAGTACTCCTAGGAACATGCTGGGTACTTCCCTTGTATTTTTTCCCCAAACACGAAGGCAGGCAGTGATGACAGGGCTCTTTCTCCTGCTCCTTCTTCATGACGGCTCTGAGGTCAGGTCTGCCTGGGTCCAGGCCGTCAGGGAGGGCTCATCACCATCTCCTCTGGATTTAGCATCTTAACTATCTCTATGGATCTGGTTCTCCCCTTGTTGATTTTAAAGTACAAAAACTTACTCGGGACAGGAAGAGCCCACTGCCATATTCCTATAAGGGTTTAACACATTTGAAAATTATTATCGTGATGACAGAATATTGGATGCCATGGTGAATCAGGAAATCCAGATGCCAATTTATAATGTAGTGGTACTGAAAAAGAATCACTATCGGAACTGCTGCTACCACAATTCCTTTTGCGAAGAGAACTGACTGCCAAGTGCCATGAGGATAAGGACCCTATCTCTTTTACTCCTCTTTGAATACCCAGTGCCCAGCTCAGTGGTGGGCACATAATAGGTGCTCAATAAATATTTGTTGGAAAAAGTGAATGTGCAAAACACATTAATGAGCCATTTACACAGACTAAATACAGCATCTGGAAGGACAAGGCAGAACAAAGGAAAAGTTAAATGGTTTTGTAGAAGAAAATGGCAGAAATTAGCTCTTAAGAGGGGGAAGAAAAGGAAGAAGAAGAGGGCTGAACATTTCAGGAGACAGAAGCAAAGATATTTAAGCTCAGGGGTGTAATAAATTCAGTTTTAAGTTATGTTTCAGAGTAATAAAATCCCTCCATCACCCCATATTTACATAAAATCTGCTATATACACAAGGGTCTCAAGTGAGAGCTTTTTGTTGTTTTACTTGCTTAGTGCCAAGCAGTAAAAGGTGCTGAGTTTCATATGTGGGAAAGTACCAGGTTAGTAAGGAACACACACATAGATACTTAGATGGACTATAAATTATTTCACTGGAAGCAGGAATCAAGGGCAGAAGTGCCACCTCCCACCTCCTCTTCTCCCCAAATTCCAGGAAAGTTTGGATAGTGTGGGGTGCACCCTATATATGAGGGGTGGGTTTCACTGTGATCTCCAGTAACATCTAATCGGGATAAGACCTGACCATCAGGCTACCTACTTCATTGGTTTCTAATACCACTCAAGTCTTGTTCTTTCATTCAACCCTTCCCATTAGCCTCCTCTCCCATTCTTTATAATGCCTTGAGTAACTTTCACTATCATGAAATATAAGACAGAGGCTCTGCTGAGAACAAAATGAGAAATAGTTTATTCCCATAGCATCTCAGAGATTTAGGCCAGGGATTACCAGCTATGAATTCTATTCTTGCCCTCCTGTAAGACCCAGCTTAGAAAAGGTAGAATGGCTTTTGAAAAATACTTGTAATCTTGAATCCAAAGTAATCATTAATTGGTGTGAATCTAAAGTAATAATTAATTACATATAAGAAATTATGATAAAATCAAAAACTCCAAATGAGATCTGTAGAAGGAAAAAAAATCCCTCTGGTCACTGAAGAACTGTGCTTTTCCCATCTCCAGCCACCTCAAGCATGATGGATGAATGAGATTAAAATAATAACTCTCTCTCTACCACCAACTACGATAATAGGTGTTCTCTATCATATCTCTTTACTTAAGATCTGAAAAATGAATTTGACTAAATTTGAACTTGTAGGAAACTTGCACACCAAGATTCATTTTCAGGTTAATGTTCTTTGAAATTATTTCAGGCTTTTCTCCAGATTCTCCAAAGATTTTTCCTAGAACAATATTCTGAAATGAATGGGGAGGGTAGATCCTTGGCATTGAAGATTTCACACTGGCATATTTATAACCTGCCATTTCTGCTATTTGTAAGTGACTCTGGATTTCTATGAAATACAGGAATTTGTCATTTTGAATCTCATCTTAGCCTGACTCTGTTGTTCTCTACTGCTCTCCAGAAGTGATCAACTCTTTCTCTATGAAAAATGACCAATAAATATTGAAAATTGAAAAGGTGGTTAATTCATGATGTGAAAGATGGGCTAAGAAACAGACTTTTATTTGAAATGTGGTTCTAGAAAAACATGGATTCCCCAAAGTAAGGAGAAGTAATCTTCAAATATTAAGCAGTTGTCTATTAGCTCTGAGGTGAAAGGGATTAAGATTTGGGGAGAACACTTTTCATTACCAGTCCTTAGCTCATACTTTAATACAGAGGCGAAGTACAGAAGTGACATTACACTCAGATTCTATTTCCCACTTGCCCACTAGCCAACTGTGTAAATTTGGGATAGTTACTTCACCTCTCTAGTCGCTGTCATCATGATCATTGTTATGGTGGCCAGCATTTATTGAGCCCTGACTATGACTTAGGAACTGCGCTAAGATCTTTACCTGGATTATCTCATTTAATGCTTGTGACAACCCAATGCAGTCACACTATTATTATCTGTAGAAGCAAATAACACTGGATAACAACAGCTAACGGTTATTGAATGCTTATTGTGGGCGATAGTATGCCAACTGCTTTCCATGCATCATCTCATATAATCCTTACAATGATGTGCTGAGTACTGTTAAAGCTCTATTTAACAGTTAGGAAACGGAGGCTTAGAGGTTCATTAATTTGCCCAAGATGACACAGCTAGTAAGAGGTGAAGGAAGATTTTGAATTTAAAATTAGATAATTCTGACTCTGGAGCTCAAGATCTTAACCATTAGGCTCTACTGGGTATATAAAGAAACTAATCATGTTGAAAAAACAGACATCAGGGTACAGATGTTGAGTTTTGTATATTTACATAAGCACCAAGGGTTGGCAATATACTGTCATTATGTCACATAGATGGTATTTCCCATCAGCAGGGCTGGCTCTCTGAGCCATTTCCTCCATGGTGATTTTTGTGGAGCCAGACTCATTGCATGTGGCTTCCTATTTGTGGCCAACAGTGAATACTGAAAGGACAACCGGCCGAGGTTCAGGTGGTAGAAACACTGACTGCGAAGCCAGGCCTCATCTCTGTGTGACTCAAGGTGGCCCCTAAGGGATCAAACCTGTGCCCTGGTCACATTAGCACTACACGTCACCCAAAGAATCCAAGTGCCCTCATCAAATCCTAAGTGTTATTTTGAGCAGTGTCATTTTTTGTACCCTAGTAGACAGATGGCAAGAATCTGTGTTTCTGACAATTGAGCAAACTTTCTTTTTTGCCAGTCTTGGCTTGCAAGAAGAAAGGAATAGAAAATGGAAATTCACTGGGACAAGCGGAAAGTAGATTTCTAATGTAGATTCTCCAAACCCTACACACATACACCATCACACACATACACCATCACACATATACACATCAACACACAGACACACAAATACATACATACATGCACACACACACAGCGCCACCAACGGCAGAACAGCAGAGACAAGAGAGATAGTGATTTGTCTATAATGAGAGAAGGATGGGAGATTTAGTAACACTTCATTTTCATGCATTTTCTCTAAGGGAGCCCAGGTCAACATTTAGACTTTTCACAGAAGACACAGAAACAAATATATAATCTCTTCGACTGATTGTAAATCTGAGGAGCAGATGTATCCAAATGATAGTTATTAATGTTATTTCGGTCTCTGGGAGAATGATAAATTACATTCAAGTCCATTACTTAGCAGAGTTATTATGCATTTAGGAACCTAAATGAGGAACGATTTTGATTTTCTTTGGAAGAGAAAAGGCAGACTCATCTTTTGGCTGAAGTGCGACTACTTTGGGATCTAGTCAGATATCAGCTTGAGGGAGAGAGAGACTGGCTAACTGTCACTCTTGTCCTCCATGAGAGGTACAGATGAAAAGAGGAGGCCTAGGCAGGGGATTTGTCTTCTGCTTCATAATGATACTCTTCCTTTAGCTGACATTTACTAAAAGTAACATTTGAATGAAGGAATTGGGTCACCTGGTGACATTTCTGGTAGTAGCAGTAACTTGTGGGGAAAGCCTTTCTGTTTTCACACAGCATTGCACAAGTTCAGTGTTGGGTTTGTAGAAGGCATTTCCAAAGACAGCTATGGAAATTCCTCACTTGGCTGCCCGCAAAGCTCAGGGGAGGGGGCTGCATTTCTGGGGCAATTCAGGAGCACTCCCTCATGGAGGCAGGGGCTGAAGGAGATAAACGCAACTTCAACGCCCTGTTTCAGTCCTACAGTCCTCTGTCTTTTTCCATGTGATATACTGGCTCTAGGAAGTAAGCAAATGACTCAATTGCTTTATCTCTCCTAATATAATTGTTTCATTTTTGAGGATACAAAACACAAGCTTGCAGATCATTTTAGCCTCAGATGGCTGGAGTGAAACTTGGAGGCTTTAAAGACAGAACACACTTGTACTCTAATTCTGATTCCAGGACTTTCAGGAGGTCCTGGCACATGGTAGAGTTCAATCAAGATTATTGAATGAATAATAATGATCGGAAACTCTTGCAGCCTCTCTGATGCATTTTCTGCTGCTTTGACCCTCACCTGCTCAGCACAGCCACTCGGGTCGCCTGTCTGAGACTCAGACACAACAAACACGTGCCTCCTTTGCATTCACTGTGCTCTTGGCCTGGAATGCTTTCCCTATGTATCTGGGGGACTGACTCCCCCACCTCCTAAGGCTGCTACTCAGATGTCATTTTATCAATGAGGACTTCTGTCATTTCCTCCACTGCCCTCCCCCCTACTACTCTCCACAGTCTTCCATTGTACTTGCCAGCATTTGATATAGTATATTCCCCTGTTTATCTGTTTAGCCTCTTTTCTCTCCACCACTAGAACGTGAGCCCATAGGAGCAGTGGCTTTGTTTTGCTCATTGCTAGATCCCCACAGGTTAAAAATAAATATTGATTGAGTGAATGAACAAATGGATAAACATGTGTTTTAGTTATCACTCCTCTGGTTGATAGGAACAGACACTCACTCAAGCAATCTCAAGTGGTGGGGATTTGCCTTAATAGAAAGGAATCTTATAGAAATCCAAGAATAAGAATGTTGGTAGTTTCCTTGGTAGGGAGGGGTGTCTTGGAGGCAAGAATGGGAGGGAGCCGCTAGGACCTCAGCGGCAGGGCTGGGAAGATCTTGAATCCAGCACTACCACACTTCACTCTTCCTCTCCTCCATTCCTGATTTCTTCATCACTTCGGCTTGTCCCATGCCACGTGACAGCTTGGGCTCTGAGTTTACTGCCTCACCTCCACCCACTCTCTCATGCTTAGTTTATCCAGGAGAAGTCTGATGATCTCAAATCATCTTTTCAAGCCAGGCCAATAGACCCTAAGTCTCTGGCTTCTCGACTGGTGGAGCCAATGCCTTCCCTGGGTCCACTAACCTACGGTGTGACACAGGTACATTGTGATGTGCTCCCCATTCGTAGAAGTCACTTGAGGGGCTATTGAGAACTCCCAAATACTACCCTCTTCCTTCTCCAAGAATGGTTTTTTATCTCCTATATTCCCCTTTAAAGGCAGTAGGAGGTTCATTGCACCTTTTTATTGGTTCGATATTTTTAATCAATTTGATAGATATTTTAACCAATTAGTTCCCCCAAATATCTTTAAAATTATGACATATGTTAGTTTAAAGACTTTTCAGTTCGTGTGGAAACAAAAATCACACAAGTTATGTTTTTTTTTTTTTGTCTTGGGCATCATGGGCGGATTCTAGATCCGACAACAGAGAAAGCTCTCACAGATACAGTCAGCCAGAAATGCTCTCACTAGGCGGCTTGCTCCTTTTACCAGTTAGGAGGAATGCTTGAGCTTGGGGGAGGGAACATACTGAGACAGCTAAATTCATAGCAAAGGGGCTGGCAGGAGACAATTATTTTGTTTGGCTCAGATGCTGGAGGCTAAGGCTCTTGAAAGGTGTGTAATTAATCTTTCACATGTCTTCTTTAAGACTCTTGTCAAGCCCAGGATTTATTTTCCTTTCTGGTCTCAAGATTTTACTATTGAGAATCCTAAACTAAGCAGAGCGAGGCCCAGCATGGACCCTGGTGATGTTCCTGGAGACTGCCGCCCTCAGCATTCTACTGGAAGCAGGCAGCCACACACAACGGGGCGACGACCCACATGGAAGCCCGGGAGTGCACTCAGCAGACCCCAGGCCAGTCACCACTGCTCTGTGGCCCTCAGCAAGTAGTAGCCCCAGTTTTCTCAGCTCTAAATCTCAGAATCATGAGGATCAAAATCTAATGGACACATTGTGTGTGGAAAATTCTCAGATTTAAAGCCATCAGGTAAGAGACTTTATCTTTTATTTCTTTCCTTCTGCTGACTCTAGGTTTTGATCTTCTTTTTCAAAATATTTTAGGTGATAGGTTAGGTTGTTTATTTGAGATTTTTCTGTTTGTTTTTTTTTTTTTTTTTGTCTCACTATGAACTCTCCTCTTAGGACTGCTGTTGCTGCATCCCATGGATTTTGTGTGGTTGTGTTTTCACTGTCATTTGTCTTAAGGTATTTTAAAGTTTCCTCTTTGATTTCATAGTTTGACCCACTGGTTTTCTAGTAGCACATTCTTCAGTCTCCATGCAATCATTTTTTCTCATTTCTCTTTCTGTAGCTGATTTCTAGTTTTAGAGACTTTCACTTTTAGAGTAGGAGTTGACAGCTGTGGTTCATGGGCCAAATACAACTTGCTGCCTGTTTTTTAAGGACCTGTGAGCTAAGAACGGTGTTTACCTTTTCAGATGGTTGAAAAAAGTCAACAGAAGAATAATATTTCATGACATGAAGACAATATGAAATTCAGATTTCAGTGTCCATAAATAAAGTTTTATCAAATACAGCCATGCTCGGTCATTTACGTATTGTCTATGGCTGCTTTCCCACTACAGTGGCAGAGTACTTGTGACAACGACTACATGATCTACAAGGCCTAAAATATTTATTTTCTGGCCCTGTACAGAAAAAGTTTGCCAACTCCTGTTTTAGATCATAGAGGCCAAAAGTAACCATCTAAGTCAGACACACTGAAGGTCAAATCATAGCTCACCCCTAACTAGCTTTGTGACCTTGGGAAGTTATTTAACTTTTCTAAATTCCACTTGCCCTGTCTGTAAAATAGAGACAAAAACGGTCCTTATCTTTTCCCAGAGGGTCTTGGGGAGGAACTGGATGAGGTCATCCTGAGGCACTGAGCAGAGATCTCAGCCAGGCTGAGTAAACCAGGAATAATGGTGAGTCTCTTACCTTCAGCATGTGGCACAGTGACTGGTACAGAACAGGTGCTAAATATGTATTTGCATGATAAATACATGAATAAACTACAGAGTGTACCATTTAATATTATGTTAGCCTATTACCCTCAGGGTGTCTGGGGCCAAGTAGCCCATGAAAGAAATGGAAGAGACAAGCCAGAAGTCCAAGAGGGGTCAAGGCCAAACAACACCAGACCAGCTATGAGCTGCTGCTGTTCCTGCAACTGCTGCCCCTGCTCCCACAGGGCCAACCAAGGCTCAGGGGACTCAATGGCCACTGAGATTTTTCTTCTGCTCAGATTTATCATAGTACTTACTCTTGGATCTAGAAGCCTCTCACTCACTCACCTACCCATGAGGAAGTCTTTTTCACTCTACCTTTAAAATATACCCAGAATCCACCTTTCTCTCTCTCTCCTCCTTCTGCCTTTCTGACCTCTCTCCGCTGAACCACCATCTTGTCCTGCCTTGATGATTACAGCAGCCTCCTAACTGGTCCCTGCTTCTCCCTGCTTCTCCCTCCTTCTCCTATAGTCTGTTCTTAGCACAGCAACCGGGGTGATCCTTCTACAAGGTCAGATCACGTCACTCCTCTGCTCCAACTGCCCAGTGGCTGCCCATCTCATGCAGAGTAAAAGTCAAAGTCCTTATACTGACCTACAACTTTCTTCTTGTTCTGTCCCACCCCATTACTGTTGACCTCCTTGCCTCCCTGCTCCCTCTGCTCCAGTTGCAAGGCCCTTTGCTGTCCTCAAATGCACCAACAGGCTCTTGCCTAAGGGTCCTCTGTGATATGCCCCGTCCATCTGGATGCTCGTCCTTCAGATGGCCCCATGGACAACTCCCTCACCACCTCCAACTCTCCTCAAATTTCACTTCTCAGTGAGATCTATCGTGACTGCCCTGGTTAATTAACACTGTTTAAAATCAGAACTGCAGACTTCAACACTCCCAGTCCCCCTTATCTTTCTCATTAAAGATTTATTTATTCTGTCTGTTTTTATTGGTTTTATTTCCACTAGAAGGTAAGCTCCACAAGGGCAAGAATTTTTGTCTTTTTTGTTCAGCAGTGTATTCTGAGCATCTAGGACAGCGGCCGGTCCATAGTAGGTATTCAATAAAATTTGTTCATTGAACCAATTAATAATTTAATATTTTATAATCCGATAGTCTTTCCTCCATCTCACAATCTCCCTCTCATTGAATCTGCCAGGAAGCTGACCATCTCCTTGAAGTCTCTGTTCCTGTATCTTAGATTCTACAAAGGAAACTGTGGAGAAACTACTGCCTCCTCCAGGGAATCTGAGGGAGCCCAAACCACACCCCAACTTCAGCTGTACCCTCTGGGCCAGGAATGACCTCAGCACTGGACTGTTCGAACTCTTGCTTTTCTCCTTTCCCTTTCCCTTGCTTTGCTTTTACAGCAGCATTATTGACTAGGTCTGCAGAACTTGAGCAAAGGCATGGGGGAGACAGAAACCTCAATAGCACTGAATTTGCAGTTTGCATAAAACATCTGGCAGGAAAAAGAGCTTGAAATATTGGCAAGAATTAGGGGTAGAGTCTCCCCATCGCGTTATTGAGTTATCCCAATTACCTCAGATGATGGTGCGATTATATCATCACCTCCAGGAGGATGAAAGGAGAATATGAAGCAGCTACGCTCTCCTCAGGCTCTGTACCCTGCGCAGCACACCGCAGGCTCATCCTGCACCTCACGTCCGAACGGGAGGCTGCCCCTCACAGACACTCGGTGCCCAGTTGTCACATGGTGAGCAATTCTGCCCGCGTTCATAGAGTCTCCACAGCTCTCTCCCTCTGGCCCATGTTCCAGGAGAGATGACTGTGGTCAGAGTCGTCATAAAGTTTAAGTATACATGAATCATGAATAATGATGAATAACCACATCATAAATTTTGCAAGGCTTGTTGCACAGAGATGAGATTTATACCTAGAGATACTGAAAGTGAAGCTTCCCTCCACCCTTTTAAGGCCTCAGGATACTTAGCAATAAACAAGGAAAGGAAATGGCCTAAAGATTTACTGAGGAAAGTCCTTGACCAGATACAGCCGAGGGCACTCCAGGTGTTGGCTCCCAGCTGGGATCTAAGGATGAGGGAGGGAAGAGAAAAATTCTCATGGGAGAACAAAGTATAGACTGCATTTCTGGGCTGCCCTTCAGAACCTGGAGGTTTAAGGAAAAGTTTCAACTATTTTTCTTACATTTAGAGCTATTTATTGATCTAAAATAGGCATCTACAATTTTTTTCCAACTATAATTTTGTGGGTGTGCTTTAAAAAAGGGTGGGGGGCGGTGGCAAGCCCTTGGTTCTCTCTGCTCCTGCCAAGTCAGAATGTAAGGAATAAAGTAAGTGAAAGCTGCGTGTTCTTTTACAATAATCCCTTGGCCAGTGCTGCCCGCCCCTTGCCCTGGGCCAGAGAGTCTATTTGCAAAGCTGATGCAAAATGAAAAGCAAGTGTAATGAACACGCTGTACCTCTCTGCCCTGACCAATATTTTCTGAGTGAAGTTTGACCAGCCTCAAAATTCTTCACAAATTCAAGAGGAAAGACATTAGGCTTCTCAATGGCCTGGATCAGGTTTCCATAGTAGCTTGGTTAGACAACAGACCTTTTCCTGAGAGTTATGCAGATCTTGTCAATAATGCTGGTGCAAAAACAAGAAAGCCAACAATGGGGTCTTGTTCATTTTAAGCTGAGTCATGAAAATCATGCTCTAAAACCATCCTTGGAGAAAGACCTGATTGGTAAAGTAATAGCCAGTAAACTTGGAAGGAATTTCTGAAAGGAAATGTTACCCTCCATATTCTGAAAGGCATTCAAAGCCATGAGATATTGAAGAAAAATAATTTGACATTGCACTTCTTAACCTCATAAAACATTTTAAAAACTAACTCATTACCATAATTTATAGCAGGAACTCGTCTCAAGTCTCAATGGACAATCTGTCTGACATCATGGTTCCATTTGTATGATTCATGTTTTTTTTAAAGGCAAACTTGCCAGACCATTATAAAGTAAAACAATTCATTAATTTTATGATAGTTGGTTGCCTTCTGGCCCCGAGTTTTTCTCTCCACGGGGAACATTATTGCTCACGCAGGCTTGCCTGATTCTTCTGCCAACGAATGTCAGAGTGCTGCCTGTACATTAACACAAACCAACCAAAACATGCAAAACAAGGCCGTCATTTCATTGGCCATTGCAAATGTAATGCTATTCCTGTCTTGTATTTCTTACAGCTCTGCCTTCTACTGCAGGATCCCTTTACAGCAAAGCAATTATTCAACCTGACCTGCACTACCAGTACACCAAAAGCCACCATTCACCCCAACAAATAGGAAAGCATTAGTTAAGGACAGAGCTGTTTTCACTGGTGCTTTTCAAAGAGGACAGTGAGAAGGCTGTGGTGATGCAGAGCAAAGGACTAGAAAAGTATTCCTTCTGAGACTCTTTATATCTGCATCTACCTCCAAGGGAGAGTCAGAAGCCATCTAAGTCAAAGTGAGGCTAGCTTTGATTTCTCTACCCGCTCCTACTCACTTCCCAGTCTTCCCCACGGTTACAGAAAAAGTAGAAAACCACTCCGCTTTTTAGACGCTCTATTGCTTACTGTAATTATTATGGCAACAATTGCTGTGTGGATTTGCAGTCTGTGATGTTTTACCACAATGAAGATGTTAATCCTCTTATGAACATGATCTCATTAACTCCTGTAATGATACTTTGATATGAAACAAGGACCAAGACCCTTGATGCTTATTCTCTTTATAGACAGGGAGAGCGAGGCAAGGTGCTGGGAGGCCACAAGCGAATTAGCTAAGCTGGAATTAAAACCCAGTGTTTTGCTTCTCATTTAGTGCTAGTGCTACCTTAAATGACTCTACGTCTTAGAGGCACAAAATAAACAAATGAGGATTAGCCAATATGGAGTAAAATTAATCTAATTCCATGGAGTTTCAAAGAGTACCATCTGACTGCAATCTCTGAGTCTCTTAATTCTAATCCTTAGAGGGAAATCTCACTGGCTCAGCCCTATCTATAGATTGACACCCTTTGGGTTAGCTGTCCAATCCTGGTCCAGCTCCTGTGACTTGGGAGGGGGGGGGGGCCAGACCCTGTGTTGTGCAGTGGTGCTCCTGCAGCTAGAGAGGAAATTAAGTCAGGCTTGTCTCCTATTTGTTCCAACAAGTCTTAGCACGTGCTCATATCCTGCCTTGCCTTCGTATTTACCTTGTCTTTCCTCCTATAGTAAAAGTTTCTTGACATTAGGGCTCTGCTTTATTTTCCTTCTGCCTCTTTCAGGGCCTTCTATGTGGGTTATCAAAAATGCTAGCTGAACTGATTTTATCCTTCTTTGGTACACACCAAGTATAAAATGTAAACACTTCTTAGCTATTGTGTGAACTAATGGTATCACATTTTCAACTGCAATATCTTTTAAATATTCATTTAAAGAAGATAGAAAAGAGCCATATTTTTCTTTCCAGAAGCTTGGTCTTCTCATTGGCAAGCATCACATACAAGCATTTGTTCTTTATTATATTTCAAAATGGTTTTAAGATAACATGTTCAGAGACCTCAGTGCCCCACAATGACAGAGTAACTGACACCTGGCTGGTCTTCCTACTGAAATAACTATAACAATGGTCAAAGCATAGGCGACAACTGTTTCCAGGCAAAGAACAATAGGCAACGTAGGACTGTAATTTTAAGAGAAGGGAAGCATGAAATGAACCCTGAGTTGCCCCAGTTTTCTGTCCTGGGCACGTTCCTGTCATAACATGGGTAGATGGAGACAAAGTAGAGTGAGCAGATAAGGCAGAGACCACAGTTCCAGGCTGCTAAAACAGTTAAAATTTGTGATATCAGTTGCTAGATAAGCACCCGTGCAGAGGAAGGTCCAAAAGTCTGCATGGGGACTCATCATGGGTCCTTGGCAAGGGCAGGGCTGCACATGACAGGGCAACTCTCCATGAGGCCCAGCAGAGATTGATTGCTGCAGGGCTGAGAGATGAATGGCGAGACCAATGGTGATGCCAAAGTTTGTGTAGCACTGGCAGATACTAGAGGCCCAGTCTGGAATTCAGCTGAGACCTGAGATAGACTGTGCTTTAGGACCACAGTCCCTACTTTAGAAGAACCTTAAGAGTAGCGGCCATATCACAAAGTAAGGACTAACTTCAAAACCCAAAGTCTTCCCCTAACAAAAAAACAAAGCTGAGCCTGACAGAACCAAAAAGGACCTACAGTGATTTAACTGCCCATAAGAACAAAACTCAACACTCTTTGAACATTCAACCCATAATCCAGAGTTTCTATTATGTATCACCCATAATATCCAGGCTACAACAACAATTTACCAGGCATGCAGAGAAAAAGATAAACATGACCTAAGCTAAGAAAATTAAAAACAGAACCCAAGATGTTCTAGATGTTGGAATTATTAGGTAAGTACTTTAAAAGAGCTACTACAAATATGTTAAAGAACTTAAAATAAAAGATGGTCAAAATGAGCGCACAGATGGGAGCTCTCAGCAGAGAAACTGAAAATATAAAAAAGAATAAAATGGAAATTCTAAAACCGAAAAGTACAATATATGAAATGAAGATGATTAGTAAACTTGAAGAAAGGTAAACAGAAATTATCCATTCTGGAGATAAGAGATAGGTTAAAAAAAAAAAAGAAGAACAAAATTCAGTGATCTATGGGACAATCATGAGGTCTAATATACTAAAAAGTATTTCATTAATCCAAAAGAAGTCAGGAAAGGAGGAACAGACCTGGCAACTAGAAAAAAAGAATAGGATGATAGACTTAAAACTAAGACCTCTATTAATGTAAATGGACTAAATATCCCAATTTAAAAGGAGGGATTTTAAAAATGAGACCCAACTAAATACTGTTTAGAAAAGATCCACTTGCAATATAAAAACAGAGACAGTTTAAGGAAAAAGGATGAAAAAAAGACAAAAGTAAACAGTAAGCATAAGAAAACTGCATGATTTATTAATATCAGACAAAGTAAGGAATATTATCACAGATTAAAAAAGGATATTTCTTAAGGAGAAATCAGGAAGACACGAGAATTCTAAATGTAACCTTACCTAATTATAGAGCTTCAAAATACATGAAGCAACAATTGGCAGAACTAAAGGGAGAGATAGACATAGTTGGAGATTTTAACATCCTTCTCGCAGCAATTGATAAAACAGAAATCAGAGTGGGTATGGAAGACTTAAACAAAATGATCAACCAACTAGACCGAGTTCCCATTTAGAAAACACCACACACAACAACTGAGAATACAAATTCTCTTCAAGAGCATAAAAATATGTTCATATAGTGAGTCAAAAATAAGTCTCAATACATTCAAAAGATTGAAATCTTACTGAATAGTATCTGTGACTAAAGTAAAATTTAACTAGAAACCTATAAAAGAATGATATCTGGAAAGTACCCAAATGTTTTGAAGTGAAATAACACATCTTAAATAACCCATAGGTAGAAGCAGCAGCACAAAGAGAATTGGAAATTTTCCAAACTAAATAATAATGATATCATCATATCAAAATTTGCGTGGTACAGCTAATGCAGTGCTCAGGAGGAAATGTACAGCTTCAAATGCTTATATTAGAAAAGAAGAATGATCTGAATTCAAAGATCTCAAATTTCACTTTATAAAGCTAGAAGAAAGAAGAGCAAATTCACCCCAGAGTAAGTTGAAACAGAAAAACAAGAAAGCAGAAATCAAAGAAATAGAAAACAAAGAAACAATAGTGTTAACAAAGCCAAATTTGGTTCTTAGAAAATATTAACAAAATTTATAATACTCTAGACTAACTGATCAAGGAAAAAGGGAGAAAAATCACATCACTGACATCAAGAACGAAAAAGAGGATATCACTACAGACCTCCTACAGAACTTAAAAGAATAAGGCTGTATTATGAACTACGTATGCTAATACACTTCACAATTCAGAAGTACTGGAAAAATTCCTTGAAAACCTCAAATTGCCAAAACAAAAATAAGAAGAAAGAGAAGATTTTTTTTTAATTTGAACCTGTAATTTAAAATTTTCCCACAAAGGAATCTCCAGGCCCAGATGGTTTTTACAGTGAATTCTTTTAAACAGGGAAGAAATATTACCACCATCAAGGACTTGAAAGACACAAGGGTGGTGATTCCAACCACGTTCCCTACTCAATTTGCCTATCTGGACTGTGCAGAAATCAAATGGATCTTAGAGAATGACAGTTAATTACTGCAAACTTAGCCAGGTGCTGACTCCAACTGCAGCTGCTGTTCCAGATGTAGCTTCATTGTTTGAGCAAATGTAACACTTCCCCTGGCACCTGATATGCAGCTATTGATCTGGCAAATGCCTTGTTCTCAAAGCCTATTAGGAAAGACCATCATAAGCAGTTTGCTTTCAGCTGGCAAGGCCAGCAATGCACCTTCACTGTCCTACCTCAGGGGTGTATCAGCTCCCCAGTCCTGTATCCTGATTTACTCCACAGTACCTTGATCACCTTTCCCTTCCAGAAGATGTCACACGGGCCACCAATAACTATGTGAAGAAGTGGCACAAATGCCCATGGTCCCCACTCCTTCTCTTCCCCAGCCCACACCTATGACCTCATGGGGAGTTCCCTAAAATAAGTTAAGGGAAGAGTTGTGCCTGGTTTATAGATGGTTCTGCACTCCATGCAGGCACCACTCAAAAGTGGATGGTTGCAACACTACAGCCCCTTTCTGGGGTATCCCTGGAGGACAGTGGGGAAGGGAACTCCCTCCAGAAAGCAGAACTTCAAGCAGCGCACTTTGTTGCTCATTTTGCTTGGGAGGAAGAGTGATCAGAGGTACGAGTCTATAGTGATTCATGTGCAGTGGCCAACGGTTTGGCTGGATGGGCACAGATCTGGAAGTCGGATGAATGGAAAATCGGTGACAATAAAGCCTGAGAAGAGCTATGTGGAGAGACTTCCCTGAATGGGCAAATAAAGTGAAGATACTTGTGTTCCAGATGAATGCTCATTAAAGGGTGACATCAGCAGAAGATTTTAATAATCAAGTGGATAGAATAACACTTTCTGCAATACGTGTCAGCCTCTTTCCCCAGCCACTCCTGCCATTTCCCAAAGGGCTCATGAATGAAGTGGCTGTGGTAGCAGTGAAGGAGATTATGCATGGGATCAGCAACATGAACTTCCACTCTCCAAGGCCAGCTTGGATACAGTTACTTTCGAGGACCCAATCTGCCAGCAGCAGAAACCAACACTGAATTTTTGATATGGCACCATTCCCCAGGCTGCTTAGCCGGCAACCTGGTGGCAAGTTGATTATAATGAACCCCTTCCATTTTGGAAGAGGCAGTGCTTTGTTCTTACTGAAATAAATACTTACTCTGGAAATGGATTTGCTTTCCCTGTGTGCAATGCTTCTGCAAAAACTACCATCCATGGATTTAGAGAATGCCTTATGCATCATCGTGGTATTCCACACTGCATTGCTTCTGATCAAAGGGCTCACTTCACAGCAACGGGCTATGTGGCAATGGGCTCGTGTTTATGGATTTCACTAGTCACACTGTGTTCCTCATCATCCTGAAGCAGCTGCCTTGATAGAATGGTGGAATGGCTTTATGTAAACTCAGTCACAGTGCCATTTAGGTGGCAATATCTCACAGGGTTATGGCAATATCCCCCTAGAGGCATACAATACATGGTGCCATTTCTCCCACAGTCAGAAATCATGAGTCTAAGAACCAAGGGGTCGAAACAGGAGTAGCACCACTCACTATTACCTCTAGGGACCCGCCAGTCAAATTTTTGCTTCCCATCCCTGTAACTTTATGCTTTGCTGGTCTGTTGATCGCAGATCCAAGGGGAGAAATGCTTTTATCAGGAGACACAACAATGATTCCATTGAACTGGAAGTTATAACTGCCATTCAGCCACTTTGGGCTCCTCATGCCTCTGCGTCAGCGGGCAAAGAAGAGGGTTACTGTGCTGCCTGGAATTATTGATCCTGATTATGACGGAGAAACTGGGCTGATAGGACACAATGGATATAAGGAAGAGTGTGTCTAGAATGCAGAAGTCCCTTAGGGTGTCTCTTAGTACTACCATGCCCTGTGATTGAAATTAGGGGAAAATTTGAACAATCCAATTCAAGCACGACTGTTAGCGACCCAGACAGACCCTTCAGGAGTGAAGGTTTGGATCACGCCACCAGGTAAATAATCATAATCAAGCTAAGGTGCTTGCTGCAGGCAAAAGGAATATGGATATGGTACTGTAACAAGGTGGTTATAAATACCAGCTATGACTATGTTACCAGTGGTAGAAATGAGGGCTGTAAGTGTTGTATTTTTTGTTTATTTTGTTATAAACATGTTTATACGTAAGTGTGTATATTTTTGTTTGTTCACTTTCTTCCCTCTCTTATCCCCATATCATCTTACATAAGATGTGTTAACAGTTAACTTTACACAACAGTGTTTAAGTTAGAGGATGTCAAGGAGAAGAGTGAACATCACCCAAGACCTTTGCATTCTCTTTTGGAGAAAGGGTCAGTGCATTTTTGGTTATATACAGGTAGTTGTGTCATGTTAGGCAAAAGCAGGGCTTTATTATTGCCTTTATTTGGAAATTAAGTATAGTTTAAGGAGTTGTATATGGGTGTCACCTTGACTGTGATAATCAGTTTTATGTCAACTCTACTAGGAAGCAGTCCCCAGTTATTCAATCAAACACTAATCTAGCTGTTGCTCTGAAGGTATTTTGTAGATGTGATTAACATCTACAGTCAGCTGACTTTAAGGAGATTATCCTCAATAACCCGGCTGGGCCTGACCCAATCAGCTAAAAAGACCTTAAAGAGCAGAACTGAGGTTTCCCCAAAGAAGAAAAAATTCTACCTGTGGCCCGAAGCTTCAACTCCTGCCCAAATGTTTCCAACCTGCCCTTTTTGATGGCCTATCCTACAAATTTTGGACTTGACTACTCAGCACTCACAACTACATAAGCCAATATATTGCAGTATAACCATGTATCTGTCAATCTCTCCATACATGTACACACACACACACATAGGTATATACACAAATATTTACCCTACTAGATTCTTTTCCGATGGAACCCTAATGGATACACTCCTCAACTTCTTTTATGAGGCCGGAAGAACTTTGATACCAAAACTTGACAATAACATACAGGAAAAGAAAGTTACAAACTAATACAGCTCATGAATTACAGACACAAAAATTTATAATAAAATGCTAGCAAGTGAAATGCAGCAACATAAAAAGGGAAATACATCATGACCAAGTGGGGTTTATTTCAGATTGAAAGTTAGCACAATATATGAAAATCAATCATTGAAATTCATCATTTTAACAGAATAAGAGAGAAAAGTCACATCACCATCTTAATACAGCAGTGAAAGCATTTCACATTTCACATTCATTTGTGGTAAAAAATTCTCAGTAAATGAAAACTAGAGGGTAATTTTTCAGAGTGTGGTAAAGAGCACCTACAAAAGACCTACAGCAGATATACTTAGCAGTGAAATAAATATTGGCTGCTTTCCCCCTAAGATGGGAGCTAGGTAAAGGGTCCACCCTTATCATTTCTAGTCATCACTGAACAAAGAGATCACAACCACTGCAATAAAGCAAGAAAAAGAGATGGAAAGCATAAAGATCTGGAAAGAAAAAGTAAAACTGTCTTTATTACAGATGGCATTATTGCTCATGTTGAATGGAGACTATACCACACACTAGCTTTGCGATCTTGGGTTAATCACTTAGTGTACAAGGCTTGGTGTCCTCACCTGTGAGATGGTGATACCAAGTTACGAGGATGGGGTAAAATTATACACCTAGACTGTTTAGCATCACGTCAGGCTCATGAGATATTAGTGTTGATAATGATGGTACTGGCGGTGGTAACTTAATCAATCCAGGACTTTACCCAGAGTTTTAACTTCTCTATGCCTCAATTTCCTCATTTGTTAAACAGAAAATACTATTGTCTACCACATAGTGTTCTGTGAGGATCACAAGCAAATGCATACACAGTGCTTTGAACAATGCCTGACACAAAAGGAGTGCCAATAGTGTTAGCCACACTTATTATTACCTAATTATATGGCCCACATTTAGAATAATCTCATATTTTAAAATTGCTCTCCAAGAAGTCACCTTCGTAGAAAGGATCTGGTATTCAATCTTCTTGGTGAGGAACATAGTGGAGCTTCTCTGGAACCCTAAAGTGATTTGTAGAAATTGAATCAGATTCAATAAGCAGTTAGTGAACACCTATTCAACACCAGTTGTTGCTAGGCACCTTTACATATATTAACCTCCTTTAATCCTCAAACCAACTTTTGAGTGGGTACTATCCTCAGGTCCATTTTATGGGAGAATGAGACACGGAAGGGGTAAATAATTTGCCCACTGCTAATAACTGACTGGGTTACAATACAGTTCCAAGGTGTCCAAGCCCAAACGTTCTCATTGCGTCTTAGTCACGTACATATTGTAGCCACCAACTAACCTCACCAGATTGTTTTTATTCTTTGTGTACAGATAAAATTAGTCAGTCATGAGCATTTACTCTAAATGTCCAAATTAACACTGCAAGTGTGTGTCGAACGAATTCAAACTGTTGGTGGGGACGGGGAAAGAGGGAGGGAGAAGGTTTGTCTCTGGTCCAAGTGATTTGGATCCACAACAGCCTGTCTGCCCCTGCTTTCTAGACTCTGTGCTGTAAGAAAGAGAAGTCAGGGTGTATGGCAAATGGAGACTCACTGAACTCCATGCCGAATTCTTGCCAGGGAGAAAAAAAAGAGCAGCTAAAAATGTAACCTGTGTTGGATCCTTGCACAAAGTCAGCCTTCATTAGTTATTGCTACATGTTGGTCTAGAAGAAATATTTCATTAACTACACTCTTGCTGTAGATTTTATCTAGTTGCCATAGAAACTTTGGAGGAAAACTTGTTTTTAACCCTTGGACTAGGCTTGTCACCCAGTTTTACAGCTCTATTTAAAGAGCCCCTTGTTATTTTAAACTCATCCCCTTCTGCTCGCCTGTTTTCTTCCCCCGTGAGACAGCCGGACAGGACCTGTTCCTGACCTCCAAACTACCACTCACAGTGATTCTGAAGGCACAGTTCCTGAGTGAAGATGGCAGTAGCCAACAGTGCTTTTCTGTGTTTACTAGTGAGATGGGCTCTGGTCACAACAGAACTTTTTTAAGCCGAAGTTTCACTTCATCAAAAATAAAAATGAACTGTCTTGTCTCTATCACTTCTGCCAAGTAAGCTTCCCCACCT
This sequence comes from Vicugna pacos, assembly GCF_048564905.1. Taxonomy (NCBI): domain Eukaryota; kingdom Metazoa; phylum Chordata; class Mammalia; order Artiodactyla; family Camelidae; genus Vicugna; species Vicugna pacos. Next base: position 39,512,078 of record NC_132992.1, on the reverse strand, counting down.
CACCCAAGTCCTTACAGAAGAAATAAGGAGCCCCACCCAACTCTGCAGATAGCCTCCAGAATGGAAGTGTCTAGATGCCTCGAGTCCTTCTGTCCCTCCTCAGGCCCCCTCTTCACTGTTCCTGGAGTTTCCAACTACACCACCAGTGCTGTGATTCCTCCGCAACTTTCCCTTCCCTGGGGGACGTACACATGTTTCTCAGAGCAGGAATCTAGGCTCAGTTGACAGCCAGTTGGCTCCCAGGATGTGAACTCCTGCCTGTCTCCATAGTAGATGACATCTTTCCAAAACTGTCCCTTTGTTTTCCTGTCTGGGAGCTCATTTGGCACATAAGGAAATTCTCATCTGGTTCCAATTGGTTTCGCTCCACAGAAGAGATGTGGGTACTGGACAAAGGGTTCTATTTAGAAGGGTCAGTCAAAGCCTGGCCTCACTTGATTTGAAGGGAAGATTGAGGGCCAGATGTTGGGGATCTCTGGAAGTTAGAAAATGTAACCTGTGGAGGGTAGGAAGATTGCTTCTAAGACCTTTTAAGTTTGGTCATAGATGGAGGTGTGAATGGGGTACCATGGATGAGAATGATTTCACATAAATAACATACTGCCCCTGCCAAGACAGGTACGGTCTCCCAGAGAGGAAGTGGAGGTAGGGTGCCTCATCTGCGTCCGGGGCCATGACCATCACTCCGTGGACTTAGCCTCTCAAGGTGAAGGTGAAAATTGGGTACGATGGCCTACCAAGGACTTGAAACTGCCAGCTAATTCCACTGTGCAGGAGTGCACCACTTGGGAGGACGTCTCGTATTAGCAAGCTCATTCTCCTATCAGCTCTGGGGCTCTGATTATGGAGCCCTAAAGAAAGGCCTGGATGACTCCCACAAGCATGGGGAAAGAGAAAGATTCGTTACACACAGTTCTGTTCCTGTGATTACTAACAAATGAGTGAGATAAGCCAGCTCATCAGTGAAACACTCCCTGGAGACGAAAGGGCTTCAGGGTGGCCAAGACAGGCAGTCCTTCCCCAGTAGAAAGTCCAAAGGTGACCAACGTGGCTGGATGAGGATTTACACCTGGCTCTAGGCTGACAATATCTAGGTGAGGCCTAGATGTGGGCAAGGAGGAATTTGAATTGCATCTGTGAATAACTTGGAGCTACAAACTCCTTGTTTGTCTCACTTCTGAATGCCTCTCATGCTCCTGACAAGCCTAATGCATATAGGGGATGTTGAACAAGTGTTTTTAAATGTATACCAGGTTGGTGGTGGTGGTGGTTTTTGCTATAGATCACAGATCTTTTTCAAGTAACAGCTTTTTTGAAATATACTTCACAAACCATGAAATTCACCCTTTTAAATATATAATTCAGTGGGTTTTAGTGTATTCACACAGTTGTGCAATTATTATCACCATCTAATTTCAGAACATTTTCATCACCACCCCCTCCCCCAAACTCTGTACTCATTAGCTGTCATTCCCCATCCTCTCCCCCTCAGCCCCTGGCAACCACTAACTCATTTTCTGTCTCTGACCATAGTTTTCTGACAACTGCGTTCAACAGTTTTGTGGATCTCTGCCTCAGCACACAAAGCAAAACGTCCACCCAGGCCGTGCTCTTCAGAAAGCATTCCTTGTGCAATCCTGGTTCTAGCTAATCCAGTCTCATCCTTTCTGTCACTTTAAAGAACAGATGGCTTCAGCCTTCTCCAGGCCAAGGCTGAGTCTCTGTATTGCCAAACATGTTGATGAGCACTGAAATTCAGCCCAGAATCACAATGAAGGCAAATGTGAAATACCTGGACATCGCCAAACTAATTCAGGCATTTCCCCCTGCTCTAGCATCACTCAGCAGCTACACGGGTGCCCCTTTCTGGTGCAATGACTCTTAGCAGAAACGGAATTTGAGACACTCCAGGTCAGGGATGAGAGGTCAAACTTGGCCTGCAAAGGCAACACTGAAAATGGGCAGTGGTGTCAGCTCTGGGAATTCACAGGAGGAAGGACCAAGAGCTGCTTTAGGATGAAGCCTGAACTCTGAAGCCCTACGGTGTGAGCTGCAGCCAGAGCAGGGGGCATACCCTGGAGATCTTGAGCCCAGGGCAGAGCTGATTCAGGAACCAGGGTAGGCAGCCAACCACTGAACACAGGCATCTGTGGAGGCTGAGCAGGGTGGTTCTGAGGATTATTGCCAAATAGCTTGTTGCTACCTCAGTCAGATTTATTAGCCCAGTTCAACAGCTTTTACCTGAGAGCGTTTTAAAGGCACTGCGGGAACTCTGACACTGGAATCTGTGACTCACTGATAGATAACAATGTGGAGGAGGTCTGTTCTTCCTTCAACAGCTTAACCTCTTTAGAGAATGAAAGGTGGCGAGAACAATTGTCCGGTTCCAAGAACACCATGGCCGCTTCCCTTAGGAGAAGTGGGGAGGCTTTATGTTGTGTCTACAGTTATTACCACGAGGCGTTTCCAGGCTAGAATATGACCTTCTTGCAGAGAGAGGCCGTGTCATTTTCATTTTTTGTATCCCAGTGCCTAGAAGTTCTGGCACATAATCACCACTTACTTAGTGAGCGAATAAATTTCTAGTACCTGTCTCCATAAAATATATGTTCCCATTTTTTTCTAATTTCTCAAGAAAATAGGAAGGAAATACTGGTAGTAAAACGTTCCACAGAACTCAATGGCAAAACAAGTACCCTTTCTCCAAAAATCATGTATTGAGGAGGGCAATTATGATTAAATGTAAATGTGTTCTTTTAAATACACTGTTCTTATCAGGGAAAAATGGTACTGCACATCCAAGGGGAAAATATGTGAGCTGAATAAAGATTAAAAAAAAAATAACAAAACACTTGATGTGAGGCCAGAGAAACAAGCTCTTAATTCTGGTGCAGAGACAGCAACTACCCTACAGGCGTGTTGACCCTCTTCCTCCTGCTAATCAAGTCTGGGCTATTCTTCCCCACCAAATGAAGCTTAACTTTGGCATCCTTGTCAACACTGTATTTTCATGCGGTCATTACTGGGTGGTTGGTGTTGATAGACATAATATAAGCCGTTAGTCACGGCTGAGCTAGAGCGCAAGAAGGACAGGGCGGTGAAAGAGTATGAGGTTATTCATGGAAGATGAGAAGGGGAGGAGCTCCGATGGCCGGCTGAGCTGTGGTCTGGCTCAAGCCTTCCATGCAGGTTGCTGGGTACATGCAGTCAGCCTAACTCCAGGAGAACCCTGGGGCTGGATCTGAGACCCAGACAGAAACAGGTCCTGTCTTCCAACAGCCCCAAGGGGCTAAGCTAAGAAGTCAGGTCACTTGGCAAAGTCTGTTACCCCAGAGCCTGAGTCCAGAAGAGCAGCCAGTTAACTGGAGAAGGAGTGAAACAGCACTGATTCTGCACCAGGCTCAGTGAATAATTGAGTCTGCCCAGAAGACATGCCTCATCTCTAAGCTGCTTGTACCCCAAGATGCCCTGCCCATACAGAAAACACTGGTGTTACACAATCTGCTGGAGCAAACTGCTCCCACCCCTGTGTTGGGGGTGACAGGACAACAAGGAAGGATGGACCTGTTTCCGGAGTGAAGGGGTCCCCTCTGAGTTCCGGGGAAGCTGGTTGGAGGAGGAACCTCTCTTCTGTCTTCCCAGGAGGGGACAACAGAAAATTACCTGAGTGTAGCTTTTTGTCTGTCAGTTGCTCCTTTGTAAACCAGAAATGCTTGCATCTATCTTCACAGCATAGCTCCGCAGGGCAGGGGGTTTCAGTCTCTCTTTTGAGGTGGAGGACCTGAAACCCCGACTGGCTGCAAGATGAGTTCTCTGACACACAGGAGACAGCTGGGTCCACCTTCAGGCTCTTCTTGTTCAAGCCTTGTCTGGGCTGACAGTAGAAAGCATGACGCCCAACAGTTCATATCATAAGGTCATCAAAACAGCCCTGAAGAGAGGTGGCAGGAACTGCTATGGACCTAATTTGAGTTTCCTATGGCATTTTTCCCTCTGAGAAGCGAGAAGCATTTTCTTGCTTTACATTGAAGGGACTCAATAAATATATACTTTTTATGTCAATAACATCCTTCTAATATGCATGTTTGACTACGGATCAGAAGAGTCAGTGTTTGGGCTGGCCCACCCTTTTTCAGAGGCAGTGTGGAATAAGAGGCGTTAGGAAGACCTCCTAGGTCCAAGTGGCCAGCTTTAGCACTTACTGGCTGTGCAGCCTTGGGTAGTAACCTTCAGTCTCTGAGCAACGGTAAATTTAGGATAAAACGATTTACTTCTTAAGGGCTGTCTTGAGTATTAACAGTGTATGTAAATAGCTTAACACATAATCCATGATCAGTAATGCTACATCTACCCCTCCTAGGTTGAGACAGAGGCTGGTGGTTTGGTTCTTATAAAGCAGGCAACACGGGGGAAGTCAGTGTCAGAGACGGTTCTGGACTCCTGGATTTCCAGACGCCCAGGCCAAAGCTCTTTCCTTTTCTCCATCTCTCTGCTGTGTTGCTGACCTGTACACTCAGGCAGGGGTGAAGGAGATGGTGGGGAGAAGGCTGTGTGACTTCTGTGGCTCCCAGGGCCCCAGCTCCTAAACATGAGCAGGCAGCTGTGCTTTGCCCTCAGGGCTGCCTTTGGACTCATTTCAAATGAAGCACAATTTGGAGAGAATTATAATCATTTCACTGGGAGCTGACAAGAGCACAGAAGTCTGGGCTGGGGGTGGGCGGCTGGTAAGGAAAGACAAGCAGGAAGCCATGCCATCGAGGCCCCCAGTGTCCGGGGGCTGCTCCAAAAACCCTGGCTGGGAAAACACACTGTGTCAGAGCCCCTTCCAGACCCCTCTCCATCCTCAGGAGCTCGGGCACTCTCCTCCACTGGGCCCGGCCTCCGCCAGCTCCCTCAGCCAGGCCCACAGCTTGCCAGGAGGTCAGGTCCAAAACACAAGTGCAACAGCAATAGTGAAGGCTGAGCAAACAGCCCCCAAATGATGATGAAAAGCTCAGCTGGGGGAGCAGGCAGGCTGTCCAGGAGAAGACCAGAATGATAAATAATGGCAACTAGGCCCGGCATTCTCCAGCTCAGGAGCTGAGCCGGTGGTGCTGGGTGGTACAAGGGAACAGGTACTTGTCCCAAGCATATTCTGGAAAAGCAGTATCTTTTCTTTTCAAGGAAAACGTTCATAGGACGGTGGTTAAGACCACAATAAAAAGCTATGGGAGGAGAGTGTGAAAGCCAGACCCTGTGACCTCTGAGAAAGTAGTCCAAAGCTGGCGTAGTTTTTAAAACGGATTCTTCCCCAGCAATCACTGGTACAGTCCTGCCCTCAGCTAAGCCTCCGGCACAGCCTGGGCACTTTGTCCTGGAGGTACTCAAGGCTCTGCAAGGCAGCTACCCAGGAACCCCTGCCCAGAAGACAGAATCGTGGTTCCAAGAGAAGCAGACATTGACTCTCCTGTGCCTGCTCTGGGAGTGAGCAAAGTTGCACAGGAGCACGGATCTTGGGTGGGGAAGCTTGGCCCAGAACCTACATGAGGGGCATCAGGATGGCACAAAGACCTCCAAAGCCACCTCCTTTCTCCTCATTGGCCATCCCGTCCCAGGCCACTAATTCTCAGGCAGCAGTCATTTGGACCTTCAGAGGAATCAGACCTCGGGCCTTTGAAAAACACTGGGTGTCTCTAGCGGAGGCCAGCCTGCCATTTCTTTCTCCAAGATATTCTCCTGGTTTTCCTTTTCCTTGCTTCATTCCTGCGTCACCCTAGCTCGAGTCACATTATCTCATTCTTGGATAATTGCAATGTCTAATGTGTGGCCTTCCCAGCACAACTCTCTCCCCTCTAGGTCTTCCTTGCCATCACAAGACTCTCTTCCCTAATGACTTTTTAATCATGAAATTCCCTTGCTCCAAGTTTTATGTCAATATCCTGTTATGCTGTGTCTGGAGCGCAGACCCCTCTGTCTGGCTTTCCAAATCCTCCATAAGCCAGGCCATCTTCTACAGCTCATGGAGAATCTGGACTTTCTGTTCCGGCTAAGCTGGCCTCCTCCCAGTTCCCAGTTCATGCCAGACTTATCCCCACCTCCATTTCCTAGTCCTCCTTTCTGCAATGCCCTCCTCACCCTCTCTAATCAAATTCTACCCCTCCTTCCGGCCCAGCTGCAGTCTCCTTTACTCCTTGCCTCACAGGACTTCTAAGGCCCCATGCTCTCCTGCTCCTCTGAATTTGAGCTGAAGTCAGCAGCTCAACATGGCTCTTGATGAGTGTCTCATTATCTCATTTGTCTAGCTTGTCTGCAAGGGATTTGAGAGCAGGGCCACTGCTTGTATCCTTTAATGACCTCAGAAGAACCAGGACAGCGCAGGGTGTTCACACATAAAAGGGTCACAATTTATACTTGTTGGCTCTATAAAGTCCAGAGTGACCTTGAATTACAATGAGGCCACTCACTCTTTCAACAAATGATTATTGAATACTTACTATGTGTCATGATCAGCGGAAAACATAGTTAAACAAGCAGTTACAATACTGACTGACATGATGATGCTCTGATACAAAAACAGCCCACCAGCAGGTGCAGAATGAGGGCAACCAACCTAGTCTTGGGAGATCATGGAGCGCTTCCCAGGGTTGGTATTTCTTAAAATAAGACCTTGAGTGAGCTGGTTATGTGTGCTCAGAGAATGAGAGAAGAGTATTTGGGAAGAGCTGAAAGAGATTTAATGTAGCTCCATGGTTTCTAGGAATGTCACCTTGGTTTTTGTCTATTTATTTAAAGTTCTTCTATACCATGAATCGTTATTAAATGATAATACAAATATCTGTCTATATCTATTGATCAACTGACCTATTCATCCATCTATGTATTCTTAGCCAAGAACACACAAGTCCTATGTATGCACTTATTAGCCGTGCATCTAGTTGTGCATTTATAGCATCTCTGGAGCTTTCCGTTCTTAGCGGCCTGAGATGTTTGGGATAGTGTTGCTTCCACAAGTGGAGGGTGGGGAGGAATGGGGTGGGGGAGGGACGGACTGGGCTCTCTCTCACAGAACACTGTAGCCCATTGGTTCCACACAGTTTATTGCTATCATAGCATTCTTTTTTCAACTGAAATGTGAGAATAATCTGCCTGCCAAGCTATCATGGCTAAAATGAAGAGACTGCCTATGTACTAATCTATCTTCCCTTTCTATTACTCAGAGCCGAAGGGCTAAGGCCCATCCCAGCTAGATTTTCACATGTCTGGATTAGCAGGGTAGTTCCTTGAAGAAAAACAAGGCAAGATTTACACATCACCCATTTCTCAGAACAGAGTCACAGCCTGGATGCAGTGGTGTTTTATTATGCTACTTCTGGATGATTTATTGGATACTGTTCTGTTAAATTTTTAAAGAACATGGTAGTTTTACAAATAAAACATGGAATGCCAGGGTACGAAAATGGATGGTTAAATTCAACTAATATTTTTGTTCCTGAAGGAACTGAAGTACAATTTCTGTGTATTTATGCTGGGAAGTAGAGACTATTTTGTGACCGAAGGTCCTTCCAGTCACACTGAGACCATCCTCTCTGTGCACCTGTGAGGACAGCGCCTGGTCCTGCCTGGCAAGCTGAGCTCCGCGCTGGCCTGTCCAAGCAGCACAGCCTCCCACCGCCGTGCAGAGGGACGGCTGCACCTCGGCATCTCGTGCTAAGTATTCAGGGCACAGATATCAAACTCCTCTTTGTTTTTCACAGGATGGCAAAAGGCTGGGAAACACACTTGGGGCCCCACACCTCTATTGACTGGTTTGGAAACAGGAAGGCCCTGGCTGCGATATTCAACCACATTAAATGCCCAGCATTATCCAGAGCCCTGAACATGAGTACATTGTCTAGCCGGCCTTTGCCGCTGAGCAATGCGTAATTAGGGGCCGCCTGGTGAAAAGGACTTCGCTCACACCACATGCCCAGTTTTTGTCCTCGGAGGAGGGTGTCAATCTGAGAAAGGGTGAGAGCCCCTAGGGAGAGACATTTATAAAGGATTTTGAGGAGGGGTGGCTATCTTGCTATGGTGACTTTGGGGTGCGGAGGAGATTCCTGGTCAGAACTTAGATTTAGGCCAGGACACTTGGCGGTGATAGGACCTAACAGAACTCTGCCGTTGACAACGGCGCCCAGCGAGCTGAGGGCTGCTGTGCCGGGGGACTCAGATGTGTTTTTCTAACAAATTCTTCCCGGTCTGATGTGAATCGTTTCCAGGTACTTAGATGACTCAATGACTTAATATTTCATTTTAAACCATGCTCTGCACAGGAAACAAGACTGACATTATTAGGATTTTTAGACTTTAGATGTGCCTTATCCAGCCGGGTTGGTCTTAAACCCTGAGGTAGCATTACAGAAATATTTCTTATGAACATTAATAAATAATCCACATTGTTCTTTGGAAAAGCAGAATCAGTCTTTTCCATGGCATGAGAAAGCTTTGAAATGAGGAGACTATGGAGGTTTTTAGCACTCTTTAGATATAAATTCAGTCTCTCTGAGTGGAGGGTCTCCCACCCAAATTGCCAGCTTTCATTTGCTAGACCACAAAGCTCCTTTAATTCCTGGACCCGTCAGCTTGTATTTTTTAAAATAGGCAAACACATTTCCTTTCATGAGAATCTCAATCATCTGAAAAAGCTAACAAGATTTCTTTCCCTGTCCTTTGCTCCTAGTGTGGCTGTGGTTTCCAGGCTGACTCTGGTCCCCACCTCAGCAGTTCTGCTCCCCCCACCTCAGAGTCTGGCTGTGGAGACACATGCCCAGAGCTCTGACCAGGCTTGGCTGTGCTGGGGCCAGCTGTTGTGATTTAACCACGAAGAAACTTAGGACGTTAGTAGTTGAAAGGAACCTGAAAGTCATTTGGTTCAATGTCCTTCCCCAAGTTATTGCATCTCTACTTGAAATCCTCACTTGATAAGATGGTGTGTGTAACAGCCGGATGTCACTAATGGCCATAAGTCTCTCCCGCCCCTCAACCCAGTGGTTCTGCTTCAGTCACCGCATTCCCTATGCATATCCCTGGTGCAGCCCCCTCCGCCATGATCATAGTCAGTTGTTTATATATCATTTTTCTCTGCTGAATTCTCGAAGGCAGGAGCCCTGTCTTATTCATCTTTGTATCCCCATTGTCCCTGACAAACAAGAGCTGAAAAGAAATGGGCAATTCTAACTTTCCACTTCAGCACTAATTCATCTCACTCGATCAGTCAACCAACTCAATCTCTTTAACTATTCCATAGTTCAATCCACATTCTTCCAACTTGTTTGAAAAGATATCATGAAAGATCCTGTCAAACAGCCTCCTAAAGCCCAAAAGTATTCCCCTGATCTTTGGGTTTAGTATTTCAGTTTAAAAAGTGTGGAAATGAACTTGATTTGTGATGATTTTTTACTGAATCCATGTTAGAACCTGGTAATCATGTCTCTCCTATCTATATTTAAAAAAACTATTTGTTAGATAACCCATTCTAGAAATTTGCCAGTGGCTAATGTTAAGATTACCAGTCTGTAGTTTCCAAAATCTGAAATTTGGGGGTAACAATTTCTCCCTCTGATCTGTGGATATTCATTCCTTAGTAACGCCTTCAAAGATTATTAAAAAATTGTTCCTCAATCATATCTTTAAGTTATTCTGGTTCCCTGGAAAGTAATTTATCTGGGCTTAGAGACTTGAATGCATTTCAAAGGGCCAGCTGCTCTCAATTATCTTTGTCCTCAACTGGGGCTTTACCTCACCTCTCCAGGATGTGTCCTCACTGTCAAAGGGAGACAAAAATCAATTCATTCCTGCCCACTGGGATAGTGCAGCTCTAGGAGGTGGACTGTGGTGAGTCTGGAGGAGAGCTGCTGGAACATTCCTGCCAGCTACTGGCAGAGGTGGGTTTACTGTGAAGCTCGTGAAGCTTAATCTTCAGAGCCCTTCACTAATTGTGTTTTTCTTTAAAATTGTTCTTCCAAATTGTGTTACATTCAAAGCACAGATATATGGATCTGCCCTTGGGTCTCGTGTAAGTTCACATGTCATGCTTCCACAGGAATGTTCTTAGGGTTTTGTAAATAACTGGTCTATCAAAGCAAGAAATGAAGATACAGGGGTGTTTTATGGACTAGCCAAGAGGCTTGAAATACTCAGCACTGATACTACCATTTCACCAAGAATTTAGGAAACTCAACCTTACTGTTGTTTTTTAACCCAAAACCTGGGGAAAATAGCCCTTCTTTCAATTTTGGCTAACCCTCATTCAGTGCTGACCCACCATTCGTATACCTCATCTTATAGTAATCTGATAAGTAAAAAGATAATATTTGTTGACATGGTATGTATTGAACAGAAAAATGAACCTGGCATAATGAGCATTTATTCTACGAGGGGAATTGCTTTAATTAGCAAGTCCTACATTAAAAAAATGTAAGATTTGCAGTAGGGAGAACTGACTTCTAAACACAAGCTGGGAAGCAGTGCAAGGCTGAGCACGACCCTTGACCCCCAGGAGTCTTAGTTCCCACATCTGGAAAATAGAGGTGATAACACTTCCTCACAAAGATGTTGTGAAAATTGATACCAAAAACACTAAAATGCTTCGTAAATGGTGGGGGTGATTTGTAGTTGTATGGTGTTATTATTGCCTTAAATATCAGAGAGATGAGTTACAAAAATTCAACCTACACAAAATTTCCAGAGGTGCAGCCTGTACTTGCGATTGGCAGTCAGGCTGGGCATGAGTTAAAAATTTAGTGAATGACAGTACAAATATCAAATACTATACAGCTGAGCATCAGTTTAAAATTCAATGAGATTTCCTACCTCGAGAGCACGTCTCTCCAATCCGGGCCCCACTCCTTCCGTGAAGCACAGCGGAAAAGCTGCTATGCTGGGAGTTCCATCAGGCGTTCAGGATCAGTAGGCTTGTGATCTGACCTTGTTTCAGGATGGCTACTTGCTCAGTGCCTTCTTAACAGTGCTGCAGGGTCTGGGTACTTTGCTGACTCTCTCAGCCCAGGGAAACACTCTCTGGATTTCCGAAGTGCTTGCTCCTTAGGGTTCTGTCTTCCTTTGTTCAGCCCATAGTACCGCCTCCGTTCCGAGAAACAACCTTGGACAGTACTTGGTCGAGCTCCCTGAGCTACTTGAGAGGGTTTAGCTCCTACGCGGCAGGAGGGATTTTGCACCCGTTTTCTTTCAGACGTTTCTAGAAGACTTGAGAAGTCTTCTAGCCGCTCAGGCATTTCAGAGCCCCTCACTTGCAGGATTAATCTGTTGGGTCGGAAGGCCATTGCTTGACTTTGCTTGGCTCAGTTTAACAGCCATTTAAACATGGACTCCGCTCCTCACAATGTGTTGTTCTACAAGGAAGGCCTCATTTCACAGAGTTCCATGCAGAGTGGAGCTCTAGGCTCAACCGAGACAACTGCATTCATTAGCCTGACTTTCATTTCCGAGCGGAATCCCGTTTCAGTTCATTATATCTCTCTGAGTTCCAGCTTCATCAGTCTCCATTAGGAAGTACCTTGCCTTTCTGCCAAGAGGCACTGAAGGTGAGTGGCCCAGTTTCTGCCACAGCTGCAGGTGTCAGCAGCCTGCCCCGCGCCAAGCACGCCCCCTCCACCTGTGGGCCAGACACGCATCTTCCCTCATCAGGCCTTTCGCTGCCTCCCTGTTCCCTCTCATTCCTGCCACTGAGGGCTCGCTCACAACTCTCTTCTCACCTTGCATAAAACTCTGATCCCCAGAAGGATCCAGACTGGGTGTTCAACTCCTCTTTCTCAGCATCCCCCACTTACTATCAAACCCATTGCTTTCAAAGAATACAAAAGGAAAAGGAAATAAAGAAGCCAAGGCCCCCTTTGGACAGAAAGGGGAAGAATGAGGAAGACAAAGGGAAAAAGAAAGATGTGGGGTGAAGGTCTAGGATTACAGGGGGGTCCCTGGTATTGAGTCGGGAACCCTTCCGAGGACCACAGAGACTCCAGGCACATGTGGTCTCTTAATTTTGTTTAAAAATCAGTAACATGACGGAGGGGTAAACTGGGAGTTCCAGATTTGCAGACACTAACTACTGTATATAAAATAGATGAACAAGGTCCTACTATACAGCACAGGGAACTATATTCGGTGCCTTATAATAGCCTATAATGAAAAAGGATATGAAAAAGAATATATATCTATATATGTATAACTGAATCACTATGCTGTACATTAGAAATCAACATTGTAAACTGACTATACTTCAATAGGAAGAAAGAAAGAGAGAAAAGAAAAAAAGTCAGTAATAGGAAACTAAAATGTCTGTTGACTGGTGGGGTTTTCTCCCACCTTCACCCATGTCATCTCTTTCCCTTCTGAGTTTAGTAAAACAAATAAAAAGCCAGGCCCTGGGTAGCATGAAACATCAAAGCTTTGCCCAAAGAGACAGTACACATGAGCAACAGAAAGGTGTGTTTGTTTTGCAGACTTCCCACTCACAAGGATTTAAAGTCTCCTCAGCCTGGCTCAGGAGGGACTTGCTGCAGCCTCTCACAGGATGGGGTCAGGAACTACCCAATGGCGCCAGCCCCTTTCCCCTCAGATCTCTCCACCACCTTCATACACACCAGCTTCAGCTGTGCCTTCATTTCCAATAGCCAGCACCTGCTTTTCTTGTGAAGGCCCACCCTCAGGCCTGCACACAGACAGCTGATGTGATGGGGAATCCTGGGGAGGACAGGAGGGAGGGGTAGGTCTTAATAACCAATGACTATTGATTGCAGGGGTGGAAACTACTCCAACCCCTTGTCCACCCCTTCCTAGTGAAGACAACTCTGAAGTATGACCTCCTCCGTCTCAGAAAGCAACTCTGTGGGACTTTGCTTGATACATTTCCATACCTCCCTTTCTGATCCCATTTCCCACCAATTTTTCCTGGGAATGCTTCCTAATAAATCACTTTCATGTGATCCCTTATCTCAGCAGCAGCCTCTGAATATCCCAACCTAAGATACCCTAGAATGGAACCAAGAGGCTGCAGAAAAGGGAGAGAGAGAATGTCTCCAACAGGTGGGAGCCAGAGACGCAGAGGGGAGTAAGAAAGGGGGCTTGACACATAGACAAACTAAAGAAACATTTTGTACCATCTTCCAGATCCCACATGTCTTCTAGTAAGAAGTGTGTGTGTGTGTGTGTGTGTGGGTGGGTGCGCGTGCGTGCGCATGTGGTATGTAATTTTCCTTTTCTTTCTTTTACTGGCAAAGAAGTGTACTGCATGCCCTTCAGATATTATAGGCATAATTGAAGAATTGCATGTTATTTTATCCTAAAATGTATTTTCTTTACTACTTTCTTAATTTTGGTAACAACGAAAAAATTTTGACAGGAAATAAAATAAATGAAAACACAGTTTAAAGAAATGGCATTATATGCACCTCTAGCAAAGTAACTCTAGGCTATGACAGGAAGAGGGAGTAGGAATGGAGAGCCATCCTCTTGCCCCTTCTCTGTCTGTAATAAGAATGATAGTAAAGAAAACAGCATCCAGTACACCATGCTTCAGGGTACCAGTGCTTTAAATTTATTAATGCATTTAACCCATGCAACAGTCCTGTGAGCAGCTAGTGCTAGCTTTACTCTACAGAAGAGGAAACTGAGGCACTAAATAAATAATATACCAAAAATCTGCATGAGTACATAAAAAGATGCTCAATGTCACTAATCATCAGGGAAATGCAAATCAAAACCACAGTATCACCTCACACCTGTCCGATGGCTATCATCAAAAAGAAGAGGCAACAAGGAGGTGGAGAAAAGGAAACTTGTGCACTGCTGGTGGGAATGTAATTTGGTACAGCTATTATGAAAAACAAGCAGTATGGAGATTCCTCAAAAAATTAAAAATAGAACTATCATAAGGTCTAGCAATTCCACTTCTGGGTATTTATCTGAAGAAAATCAAAATACTAACTCAAAAAAATACATGCACCCTCATATTCATTAAAGCATTATTTACAATAGCCAAGATATGGAAACAATCTAAGTGTCTATCAATGAATAAATGGATAAATAAAATATGATATACACACAATGGAATATTACTCAGCCATAAAGAGAATGAAATCTTACAGCAATATGGATGAAGTTTGAGGGCATTATGCTAAGTTAAATAACTCAAACAGAGAAAGATAAATACCATATGATTAAAAAAAAAAGCTCATAGATACAGAGAACAGATTGACAGTTGCCAGAGGTGGAGGGGTGGTGGGCAAAAAGGATGAAGGGAGTCAAAAAGTACAAACTTATGGTTATAAAATAAAGAACTGAGAATGTCATTTATAGTATGGAGACCATAGTTAATAATACTGTATTGCATATTTGAAAGTTGCTAAGAGAGTAGATGTTAGAAGTTCTCACCACAAGAAAAAAATTTTGTAACAGTATGGTGATTAGTGTTAACTCAACTTAATCGTGATCATTTTGCAGTATATGTAAATATCAAATCATGTGTACACCTGAAACTAATATACTGTTAGATGTCAATTATTCTTCGATTAAAAAAATAAAATGAAACTAAGCAAAAGAAAATCTGCTTTTCCTACTTCACATAGTTGTTGTGAGGGTCAAATAAAATAATGTATATGAAAATGCTTTGACAATTGTAAGGCACCACATGTGGTATACAATATTACATTACAGTTGTGATTATTATTGACCATGTTAATAGCTGCCATCAGACCTCCTGACCTTTCCATGTTATAAATAACCTTTCCCTATAGGTTTTACAAAACAAACGGCTATATTCCTGGCCAGGGTGCAGTGGGGCGTTGTTCACCTGTGAAATGTGTTTACTTGGGGTTTACAAGGGTTTTCCTGTCTGTAGTGGGGTCCTCAATTTGCACATAATTTCTCTCTACTTTAGTGTCTAGTCGTGTCTGGAGGATTGGCAAAGCGGGCTGACCAGGGAGGCCCTGAGGAGGCCCAGGGGAGGAACCATAGAGATATCTTAGTCTTTGTCATGGGTTGAATTGTGCCCCAAAGATACTGAAATCGGAATCCCCACAACCTGTGAATGTGACTTTATTTGGAAATAGGGTCTTTGTAGAAGATTAAATCAAGATGAGGTCATCAGGGTAGACCCTAATCCACTATGACTGGTCTTCACAAAAGGGAAGACAGACACAGGCACAGGCATGTCAGAAGGAAGAGGATGTGAGGACACAAGGAGGATGCCACATACAAGCCAAAGAATGCTCGAGGCTACCAGAAACGAGGAGAATGCATGGAACAGCTCCTTCCCTCCCAGCCTTCAGAAGCAACTAACACTACTGACACCTTGATCTCAGACTTCCAGCCTCTAAAACTGTGAGACAATAGATTTGTATTGTTTAAGCCGCCCAGTCTGTTACTAATACAGCCTCCTTTGTTAGTTTGTTATGGTACTTTGTTACTAATACAGTTAACGTAATAAATTAATACAGCCTCCCATGGATAAGCTGCCTCCACTCCCAGCCCCTGACGGAGAAAGCAGAATACCCTTGTAACCTCCCCACTTGGATCAAAGCTCCAGGGAAGAATGCGGGAGAGGGTTGCAAGCCACAGACAACCAATCCCCAGGCTTACCAGGACCCAGGACTGCTGCAGCCTGGCTCAGAGAGATGACTCTGGACCTCACATCCTCTCTCCAACAATCAGAAGTTGTGGTGGGTGATGGGTGCTAAAGTTGGAAGCCCATGTAGACCCTGGAGTGTGGCAGCCATTGTGGGTTTTGTACAACTTGAGGAAGCTGAAGAAGCTGGACAAGAGAAAGTAAGAAGAAGGGAGAGAGGTGAAGCTGATGAGAGAGACTGAATAACACACAGACAGACAGACAGACAGACAGACAGAGGCAGAGAGACCGGCAGGGCCCTAGGGATGTTTCTGCCCTTCCTGAAGCCAGATTCTTCTGGGTTCCCTCATGCATATCCTTTAATAAATCCTCCCCTTCTCCTCTGGGAATTTGATGGTTCTCTTTCTTGCACCTAAAGTGGCCTGAGTATGCCAGCTCGGAATAGAAATGTCAGTCCCCAGGGAGGAATGATACTTTGTAAAGCAGTGATTTGGACATTTTATTTAGTCCAGCTCCCCGTGTTCTCCTGTCTTAATCTGAGAAATAGCAGAGTACATGAATTCAAAACTAAAACAAGTCAGGGCAATGTAATAATGTACAGCATGGTGATTATAGTCAGTAATATTGTATTGCATATTTGAAGGTTACTAAGACAGTAAATCTTCAAAGTTCTCATTACAAGAAAACAAATTTTGTAACCTTGTATGGTGACAGATGGTAACTAGACTTATTGTGGTTATTGTTTAACAGTATATACGAATATTGAATCTTTATGTTGTATACCTGAAATTAATATGTTATATGTCAATTATATCTCATTAAAAAGATTTTTCTAAGTAAAAAATTGCTTTAGCTAAAAGCCCGAAGATATTAGGCATAAGGCAGAATAGTTTTGGAACCCTGTGACAAAGTATAACCTAAAAGAGGCAGAAGGTTGAGGGTGGGGGAAGGAAATGTGCCAATTGATGGGGCTGAAGCCAGGAAGGGTTCCAGGGGCCAGGTCTTGAAGGGCCTTGCAGACCAGGTGAAACAGGTTGGCCTTTTCCCACAGGAGAGTGGCCCAAAGTCATAGGCATTCCAGAAGATGAACATGGTAGCAAGGTGAGGACAGATGAGGGAGAGACAAGACTGTGGAGGAAGGGAGTATGATTAAGAGGCTGCTGCAGGAATCCAGCCAGGAGATGGGGAAGACCTTTGGTGGCCCTCGAGGAGGAGAGAGGAAGGGACTGAGTTAGGAGACATTAAGGTGGTAACGTTGAGTGGACTTGGTGAATGTGGAGCTGAGGTGGGGAGGGACAGGTAAGGACATACTCTGTGAGGGGACCTGTGGGCAGAGGTGAGTCTCCGGAGCCGAGGACATTCCTACCCCTTATCACACCAAGAACCAGTCAGTCCCTGGCCTTTTTTTTTTTAATGGAGGTACTAGGGATTGAACGCAGGACCTTGTGCTTACTAAGCACACGCTCTACCACTGAGCTATACACACCCCCAAGTCCCTGACATGTAAGACTCGGTCCCCCAGCCTGGCCCCTATCCCTAGGGGCTGAAAGCATGTGCCATCCCCCCAACAGCAGAAAAGCTTCTCTTCCAGCTGCTGCCTGCCTGGAGCCTCGCACTAGAGCTCTGTGTTTACACAGTCAAGAGAATCGAATCTCACATAATCATATATGTGACAAAGCCTCAGCTACAAGCAGCATTAATGAAGACAAATGAATCAGCCAAATGCTGCAGCTTGTGCGGCAGCTCCCAGGGCCCTGCCTTGCAGGGAGGCTGCCGTGTAGGGGGAGCTCATGTCTGGGGCCACTCTGGCCTTGCCTGATGGAGACGTATGAGAATCCTCCTGCCACTGCCTGGACGGCCCGGGCTGGGGGCAGGCGACTCAGGGGGCTTTGAGGGACTACCGAGAAGATTCTAAGAATGTGTTTACACATTTTAACGAAAGCTATCTTAGGGGAGATAGGAAAGTAGAGATTAGGTGGGTACAGCGGTCTGATCATGTTAAATAAACAAGCTCCCTGCATCCCGGTGGCTGCTGATTGGGAAAGCAGCTGTTAGGGTGACCACACCCCAAAAGGCACCATGCCGAGTGCCGTGAATCAATCCTGCATCCAGAATGGGGTTGGCCCTTAGATGAATTCCCTTCTTCCCTTTAAGGTCACTTGTACCTGCTCATTCATTTCTCTTTGTGACAGAACAAAACACATTCAACTTTGAGACTTTTACTCCAACCTCTCCTGAGGGGATCACAGCAATAGAAAAAAAGAAGGCATTTATAAATCAAGCAGCAGGCGACTGGGGCTGGTGACGTGGCCTCGGCTGTGTCCTGGCCCTGGATGGCAGGGGTGGATCATGCGTAGGCCCCATCTTCCCAGGCTAGGTTGTGATGCTTAAAACCAGGTCAGACAACCTTTAGAGGTGGAAAGACAGCGGTCCAAGGTGCCTTTCGTGAGAGGACATTAAAAACTACCCCATTAACAGGCAGAAGCACTTGTCAAATCATCCAGACCTGGCAGCTGGGAGTCTCACCACCATTTTGGCACCTGCTCTGTGTAATTCAGGAGACCGCGTGGAGGACAACGGCTCTCTCCCAAGGGAATGTCTCTGACAGGACATTAAAAAAAGATGCCCCTCGTCAGAGTCTAAATGAAACATCCTCCGAATTTCCAACCACGAATTAAATAAGCCAATTTTATTAGATCAATACGAAGGGATTTGAAACTAATTAATCAGTGCAGAGATCAGATCAGCCAATGACAGTGAGACAACGGGATGAAAACTTGGCAATTCAGCATGAAGCCTGCCTGAATTCAGACAGTGAAATACCCCAAGGGCTCATCTCCTGTGGAAGAAATTCCAATTGCTCGATGACAAAAATAAGTTGGGTGACAAATCCACTGTCACCAGCAATCTTCTTCAGAGAATATTCTCTTAATGACACTCAGATTGATTGTCCATTGCTGGAAGGAAGAGAAGGAAGTAGCAGCGATAAGGGAACATAAATATCTTTTAATAAAGCCGGGCAGGCTTCTGGAAGGATGCATGTGTCCAGGAGAAATGAACAACAGAAATAATGTACCAGTTTCCAGCATCAGCAGAGTGAGTGTAAGTCAATAAAACTGGATGGGAAACAGTCTGGAGCATCTCACCGCCTTGCCAGGCCAGCAGCCACACCCTCGAGGCGAAGGCAGACAGTGGGCCCGTCCTTCAGGCTCCAGTTCCCACCTCTCCTAAAACAAAGGGTTGGGCCGGATGAAATCTAAGGTCCCTTCTGGTCTAAAAATGCTACTATTTGCTATTGCTCCAGAGCCACCGTGAGAGAGACCCACGTCAGTGTTAACCAATAACTGGTGATAACTGTGTCATGGGAAGACACTTGCCCAAGTTCACACTGCAAAAGTGGGGGTTTGAACTCAGGCCTGGCAGACTACAAAACATGTGATCCCAATACCACTGTCTCCTGCCTCCCTAGTGTTCTAGCACATGCAGTAGGCACTCAATACTTGCATGGTTAATGACTGTAACTGGAGAGAGGGCAACATGCCATGGGGAAAGCACAATGACCGTTGACCCCGAGCTGTAAAACCCACACTGCTCTGGGCTCCTCGGCCAGTGAAAGCCCTGGAAATGTCAGCTCACGCCTGCTTGCAACGTTCGAAAGAAAACTCCAAACCAGTTCGACTGTTCAGGCCAACCACAGCTCTCCCTTCACTCTCTTCCTCAATCCACTTCAGACACGTTTCTCTCCAACCAAAGCCCCATCTTCCGCTAATACTCAGGGGCTCTGCTCACATCTGTCGATGGTTAAGTCCAGAAAGAGGGAGGGGTGGCTGTGGAAGCCTCTTGGATTCAGACCACAGACACACAGACATGAGGAAATTAGCCCTGCAGACCTGATTTGGCCTACTCGACTTTTCATGCTCTCCAGAAGTGCAGATGGTAAAGACCACAGGGAAGATTCGCAGATGTGAAGAATAGATTCTAGGGGCCCTGGGAGGGGCGGGAAGGAGGGGTGGACTTGCTAACCTCTGTGCGTCAGCCCTTCTTCAGAGGCAGATGGCCCCAGCACTTGGTGTATCCAGACTTGGGTTGTCCACATGTGGCAACTGAGAGGGGGCTATTCCCAACTGGGATGTGCTCCTGTAGAACACACACCCGATTTCAAAGACTTGGCCTGAAAAAAAGAACATAAAATATCTCATTGATAATTCTTTATGTTGATGACATGTTAAAATGATAAGATTTTGGATAATTAAGTTAAATATAAATAAATATATATATTTAATTATATAATTATATTTATATATAAATTATATTATACATAATTTATAATTATATAAAATTATATGTATTTAAATATATGTATAGTTGAATTAATCCTTAGTTTTTTTGTTTCTTTGTTTTAAATGGAGGTATTGAGGATTGAACCCAGGACCTCATGCATGCTAAGCACACACTCTACCAGTGAGATATTTTCCTCCTTAAAATCACATGTTCCTTAGATTTTTCTTTTTTTAATGTGGGTAGAAAACACGAAATTGTAATTGTGGCTCACATTTGTGGCTTGTATTATATTCTCATTGGACACAGCAGATGCAGACCCCGAGACTGCGGCAGGGTCACACCTTATCCAACAGAGACTCTGGCTCTCTGGACTCAGTTCAACCCTACTTGGGTTTTCTGCACAGCGGCAGCTATGGTGACCCATACTCTGGAACAGCAGAGTTTGAGAATAAGAAAGAGCTGGCTCTTTGTGCATTCACTCACATTTCCCTCTCAGGCCATCTCCCTGGCTTGCTTTCTTTTAGGACAGCAGTTCTCAAAATGTAGTCCTTGAACCAGCAGAATCACATCACCTGGGAGCTTGTTAGAAATGCCAATTATCAGGCACCATTGAGAAAGTCTGATCCAGAAACTGTGGGGATGGGATCCAGCAATCTGATTTTTCACAAGCACCCTCCCCCCACGTTATTCTGATGCATGCTAATGTTTGCAAGTCTTAAGGCACTATTTTTGAAACTTTGCAATATATTAACACTGGGGAGAATTTACAATTTTCAATACCCAGATCACAACCAGTATCAAGTAAATCAGAATCTCCAGGGGTGGCACTCAGGCACCAGCTTTCTAACCCTCCCCCGGCCACCAATTCTAATGTGTAGCCATGGTTGAGCCTGCCTGTCTAAGAGTAAAGGACTCAAGATTATCTGTCATCTTGTCCAGGGCTGGACATGCTGCAGTGAGTAGGTAAGTGACTAAAGCAGCCTCACTGTGGAGAAGAAAACAGTGCTTACAATGGAGAAAGAGCTAAACTGTGCATGACTAACCCTCGAAGGCCTTTCCCACTGTAGGTCAGCTGCTGTAACAAAACAGGTAGATGCATCTGAGATTTTCTGAGGCCGAAATGACAGTGCGGGAAGGGCTTTTGCCACAATCCACCAAGAGGAGGTGGGCCAGTGGTCACTGAGGCTCCAGATTCATTAAAACAAAGAAATGTCTAAACAGGGTTTCAAAAATTGTGATAGAGCTTAGAAATGTACATTTAATAAATTAAAATCTGTGACATGTAAAATTTGAAACACATACAAGGCAGTGCATTATCCTATTCACGCTATAATAGCAGGATTTATTTTTAAAATTCATAGGCATGGTAACAAAGTCTGGCAGAAGTTTAAAGCCGATGATCATTTCCTTCTTTTAGTCCTATTAGCATATCTTTGATGATAAAATTTTTTAAATCCAAATTTGAAGCCTTTGGTGAGTGTGAGATTCCTGGATGAAAAGCCTTTCTTTGCTGAGTGCTCCTGAAATAGGCCCAAGAGGACCCCTGGAAAGAGGTCCTAAGTGTGGCCCGGGGCAGCTGAGCATGGTCAGGCCATGGGGTTTGGCCAGCACCTGGGAGCCTTGCAGCAGCCTGCCTGGGGTGTGCTGTCCGAGGGTGTGAGAGGCAGTGCTAGCCCACCCACTTACACACACACACACACACACACACACACACACACACGATCGGTGGCCACGTCTGTGGCCCGCCACCCTCTTGGCCTCTGGTCCTCTCCCCCAAGCCCCCATCCACATGCTGCTGGCAACAAGAAAGTGGAGCAATGACAGTCACAAGACTCTTTCCTCCCTTTCACCTTAAGGTCATTCCTCTAGTTTGATACGTTGTTGTTGGGGGAGGGGAGGAATGGGAGGAACACTTCCCTTGGCAGCACCTGCAGGATTATGGGTTTATAAAAGCACAAATTCTTCTGTCCCAGGGTCTAGATGGGGCTTGGGGATCAGGACTCCATGCAATGTTATGCTTTAGGAAGAAAGGAAAGCAATGCTAGACCGAACAACAATTACTGTGTAGGTCACGGGCACATCAGTGTGGAGCGCCGTGGGTCCCAGCGGCATACGCTTTCTCCCCTGGGAG
This sequence comes from Vicugna pacos, assembly GCF_048564905.1. NCBI lineage: Eukaryota > Metazoa > Chordata > Mammalia > Artiodactyla > Camelidae > Vicugna > Vicugna pacos. Next base: position 39,490,068 of record NC_132992.1, on the reverse strand, counting down.
GTGAACTCAGAGACATTCCGACTAACGGCCCCACAGCTGCAAGCCTCTGGGGTCTCTTAGGAAGTCCCTGGTAAGGTCTAGGGCATCCAAGCCGTGCAGGCAGCCTGGGCACCACAGGGCAGGGGTGGGGGATGAGGCAGGGAGGAGACAGCAGCCCTTGTTTTCATGGGCTCTATCTGAATCAGTGGCTGCCAGCTTTCCTATTTCCTGGAGATACAGCCCCAGGCCTGGTGCCATCCTCTTTCCTGAGGCTTCCAGGGGAGAAGGGCACAGCCTGGCAGAGGTGGGTGAGGGCTGGGGTTCAAAGTCCAGAGTGTCCTCAGCCAGGGCAGGGTCTGATTCCCCGGTCTCATGTGTCTCATCACCCTCCCTGTGGGTCAGTAGGTTCTTGAGTTTCTCCAGCCTCTGGAAAATCTGAGGAGGAGGGGGGAGGAAGAGGGGGTGGGGTGGTAATGAGCACATGGGCTGCCCACAACCCCATGGCACTGGGGTGGTAAACACTTGGAAAGAAGCCAACCGTCTGGCGCCTCGAATCTTCCACATCTCCCCAGCCAAGATTCAGACCTGTGTATTCTGGCCTCTTTCTGCCCCATTTCACCCAGGCTTTAAATTACCCAGACCTGGGTCTGGGTTATTTTGTCCAAAACTTTCCTCTGGAAATCTAGATTGTAATGCAAGACGTACATTCTTGGAATCAGATTTCGGAGGCCTAAATGCAGGACAGCGTGGACTTAGCAGTCTGGCTGCATCCTATTTCCATCAGCCCATCGGATGAATACACAATGAAGTGCTCCTCACTTCCGAACAGCTCGGGAGACGGCAGCAGTGCGGGTAAATCGGAACAACCCAGCCAGGGCTCAGCTGGTCCTGGCTGTTTCAGGAGAGTAAGGAGGATACGGGGGGTCTCAGATGACTTGTGGAATCAATCCCAAGGTTGTCAAGTTGTTCCTTAATTGGCTGGGAAACTCCTGGTTCCAAAACCCACCCATTGCTTCTGTAAGACAGAAGACCATTTTGGAAAGACATCACAAGCCAAACCCCAGAGTCTCAGGATTTGTAATGATAATAGTATCTGTAATAATGACAGTTACCAAGCATCACTTGCTATGGGCCGGGCACAGTTCGACTGTGTCACGTGGATTTGCTAGGAGTAAGATGTGTGGAGCTAGGCGAGGCCCACCCTCACTCAGGTAGCCTCGGGCAGCCCCCTGGAGGACAGTCCCTTGCCCTCTGATAGTCCTCCCACACGGACTTGTCTTGACTCTTCGACTTCAACATTCTTGTTCAAGTCTTAGCCAGCCTCGGGCCTGGGCCTCTTTCTCCTCATCACAAGGAAAGAGCAGGAAGCCCCAGGCAGCGGCACTAAATGGGCTGGCCCTTAGGAGCCGACACTGGCAGGAGGGACTGGGCGTCTCCAGGAGGCAAGCACTGTTTGTTCATTGCTTTTGTTCCTCCAGGGAGCTGTGAGGTAGGGGGTATAATTTTGTGAAAATATGCTTTATAAAAGCCTAAATTAAAATAATCCAGAAAGTTATTATTGTCTTTCTAAAGGAACCCACCCTGGGGTACCTTTCTATATTTCCCTAAGTATATTTAAGTATTTAAGATATGATTTTAAAATTATATTTACTGAAACCTCATCAAACACTCATGCACTGCACGGCACACACCTGTGTGAGTGCTCCTAAAATGCTAGTCTGCATGAACCTTCTTTTTCTAGAGTGTGTCCTGTGGAAAGGAGAGGATGAGGGGAGTAAAAACAGCATCATGCAGACAAATGAACTTATTTACAAAACAGAAAGAGACTCACAGACATAGAAAGCACACTTATGGTCACCAGGGGGGAAGGGGAGTAGGGATAAATTGGGAGTTTGGGATTTGCAGATACAAAACTACCTTATGTAAAATAGATAAACAAGGTCCTACTGTACTGTACAGCACAGGGAACTATATTCCATACTTTGTAATAGCCTGTAATGAAAAATAATATGAAAATTAATATATTATGTATAACTGAATCATTATGCTGTACACCAGAAATTAACACAACATTGTAAACTGACTGTACTTCAATTAAAAAAAAATAGTGTCATGCAGCTGCTGACTGTGCACTGGCCACACGGTTGAGCACAGGGTTCCCAGAAGCTTCAGCAGCATCATCATATGTTGTCCTCACAACACACCCACAGGGGAGGCACTATCATCCCAATTTACAGATGAGGAAACCGAGGCTCAGAAGTCAAGTGATGTCCTCATTATCCCACAGCCATCAATAGCAGAGCTTGGTTGGAACCCAGGCTTGCCTGACTCCGACAACAAGAACTACAGATAAGAGGCAGACAAGACCAGGTCCAGATATTCTCCAAAGTTACGCCCAGTGGCTTCCAAACTACACATGTGATTGCAGAGTCCTGTCCTTTCCTTTCTCTGTGGTTTTCCTTGTCTTCTCGACCCAGTCAGTATGAATTTTAGATGTGTCCCAAGCACAGTCTGCTTTCGGCTGCAAAGAGCCACTCAGACACTGGAGCTAGTCCAGCCGGTAGGTCCGTGAATAAACGCCCCTTCCAGAGCCATTCTTTTACCAGCGCAGCTTGACAGGAAGGACTCAAATGCCTGGGCTGGTCCAAAAAGGCTGTCACCCAAAGCTGCCAGGTTGGAACAAGAGATGCACTGGCTGCAAAACCAGTCACACCACTGGCTCTCATTCCAAGTCTGAGAGGAGCACAACAGAAGGTTCTCCAGGAAGCTTCTCGAAGTTCAGATGAGTTGATCTCTGTGTGGATTCAGCATCCTGACAGGCCAAGGCCAATTCCAGGCCTGGCATGTCTAACAAACACAGCACTCAAGACCAAGATACTCAAATTATTACCTCGTGTTAAAAAGGGCCCGAAGCTGCAAGCAATTAGCACTGCATTTGTGAGACTACGGAACGACAACCGGGAGAATGGGGCTTAAAATGACTATTTTGGTCCATACGGAAAATTGATATGTTTTGTGCATGGTAAAATCCTTTCAGATATGTTTTTAAACCTTACATTTTTAGAATTCAGGTTTTAAATGTTATTCTGGGAAAAGCAGCATGAGTTCTACAGCATAAGGAGATCTGTAAGTAAACTAAAAAGCTGTTGGAACGTTCAGTGAAAGAATTAATGTAATAAACGAACTCGGGCATTTGTGCAAATGAATCAAACTGCATAAATTATAACTTTAATCAGTCAGGGAATTTCAATACTCAAAGGGACCTTGAAAATGATCTGTTCCAAGAACAAAATTGTGGAAAATAAATGGTCAGGTGGAGAAAATCTCCTGACTAGAGCAATGCACAAAGAAACAAAGAGTTAGGAGGCAGCATGCCCAGTGGTTGGAAAGTTCAAGGGTTTGCACAGACAGCCGGGGTTCCAAGCTTGGCTCTGCTTTTTGATGGCAGTGGGACCTGGCTGGGTTGTTTTATCTTCCTAAGTGAGTTTACATCTCTGCAAAATCGGTCAGTGCAACATAAGGTTACTGTGAGTCTTAAGGGAGACCATCCACAGAAAAGACAATATGGTGCCTGGAACACCAGCACTCACTAAATACTAGCTCCACAGAAAGGGGAACTCCACTAACAGAGTCTGAGTGAGCCAGACTGACACACTGTATGTCACTGCAACCTTTCTCCTATCTGTCTAGGAAAGAAAAAATAATATGTGGTAGACATAAGCACTCAGATTTCCGACCATGAGAGTAGGACATGGTACCCAAGGTCTTCTCTGGGTTAAAAATAATCTTTTGTAGAAGGGATCTGCATCTCAGCTGAGAAAGAAGCCAGACCAGATAAGCAAGGGAAGAGGCTTTGTGGAGATGGTAAATCTCCTCCTTTATAAAGGTTAAGTGAAAGCTTCCTGCAATGGCCCTTGATGCAAAGCTGCCCCAAAGTTTTAAAACTCTGGGCAAATTTTCTGGCCAAAAGAGATTCAAAATGAGCTTCAGTGGTGTTTCTGTTTTAGCCTGGAGTTGAAACCAGTGCTGCATTAACAGTGACTGATTGAGAAAAAAGCTGAAGGTTAACAAATAAGATATAGCTCTCTGTCTGTGTGTCTTCACATCTTAATTTAACTTAGTTTAGCCTGATAGTATAACACTTACTGATCACGCTGAGGAAGGCAGCGTAGAACAGCACGAGAACCGCAGGCTGCAGAACAGACGCTTCCTGGAACTGTCCCTCTGTACCTTGGGATCTTAACGTGGGGATGACCAGACCTGCGTCGTTGTTGCTGTGAAATGCCATCGTGGGCGTCTGCCAGCCACATAGTTGGTGCCTGATAAGCACTCATTTTTCTTCCACGTCTTCCACATCTGTAATGCTAATAAGCAGCTCTCTTTTTGAATGGAAAAGAAGGCTATACTTGCCTGACTCAGTTTCCCACACCAACAGGGCTCCCAGCTGCTCAGACCGAAACCAAGAAATAGACAGTATTCTCTATTCAGCAACAAAGACACAGACTCGGTATTCGTGAGGGATTAGCTCTGAAGTATAACTTCCCAAACCTGAACCAACAGTAGCAGAAAAGACACCAGGACTTGGAGCAAGAAACAAGGTCTTCATCTCATTCTTGCTACCAGCTAGTTTTTTGACTGTAGGTAAGTCACTTAACACATAACCTGTGTCTCTGGCTCCAACTCTACAAAACGAGGATATTTTTTTTTAGGCTGGACAACATTCAAAGTCCTTACAGCCCCCAAAATTCCGTGTTTCTATAGTTCGTTTCATGCTGTTTGTTAAAAAGTGTGACTATGTTCTACTCCAAAAGCCACAGGGCCCTGCTCTATGTCCTCCACCTGGGTTCCGGTCATGATTTGTTCCCTAAGTTAGTGGCACCATAGAAACAGTAATTTGCACAAAGTCCAAGTGAACCAGGGTGCCAGCCGTCACTGCCGTACCTTCTGCTTACCCTGGAAATCAGCTAAAGCCGTGTGAGCTGGGAGTAAATGGATCTGCTATGAAGACAGGATTTTACTGTGAAAATGAGTTTTCTGATGAGTTTAAAGCACCCAAAAATGCTCTGAAGACTGTTTTATACCTAAATGATCCCACATGAATTAAAAAACAAAATGCAACCTCCAGTATTTCTGCAGGTACTTCATTCCTGTGGTTGATATAAATTTTACTTAACTACCAACTTACTACTCCCTCTGGAAAATTTTTTTGGTCAGAATTCAAGACAAAATGAGGGTACGTACCAATGAGTGGCCCTAATAGTGAGACCAATGGGGCAAGTGCTTTGGTTTAGAAAGTGTTAACATCTCAAAAAACTAAAGATTTGATTCTTCATTATAGCCTTATAGTTTCTCCAACTGCTAGCAGTGTTTTGCACTTAGTAGGCTGGCAGCTCTTTGAAGGAAGAGATAATATCTTGTTCATATCTAGCACAGGACCCTGGTATGTTACAGATTGCTAGGGCTACCATAACCAAGTACACAAACTAGTACTTAAACAACATAAACTTGTGATTTAAACAACAGAAAGGTATTTTCTCACAATTTTGGAGGCTAGAAGTCTGAGACCAAGGTGTTGGCAGGGTTGGATTCTTCTGAGGCCCCCCTCCTTGACCTGGAGGTGACCATCTTCTCCTTGTGTCTTCATGTGATCTTCCATTTTCAGGCCTCTGTCCAAATTTCCTCTTTTGGAAAGGTCACCTGTCATATTGGATTAGGGCCCTAATGACCTCATTTTCACTTAATTATCTCTTTAAAGGTTGTTTCTCCAAGTACAGACATGCTGAGATCCTAGAAGTTAGGACTTTAACATATACATGTTGGGGGACACAATTCAGCCCATTACAGTGCTCAGTGAATGTTGATGAGTTAGTGGCGGAAGGGTAGGTAGATGAACAGATGAATGAACGGATGAATAAGTAGGTGGTCAACCAACACTAGGTAAATCCAGTGAATTTACATAATCACTTGTGGAGATTGGTTTTGCTGTAATATCCCAAAGGTTTTTACATTATATTTTTTTAACATTTTTTATTGAGTTATAGTCATTTTACAAAGTTGTGTCAAATTCTAGGGTACAGCACAATTTTTCAGTTTACATGAACATACATATATTCATTGTCACATTTTTTTTTTGCTGTGAGCTACCACAAGATCATGTACATATTTCCCTGTGCTATACAGTATAATCTTTTTTATCTGTTCTACATTTTGAAATCCCATTCTGTCCCTTCCCGACCCCCGCCCCCTTGGCAACCACAAGTTTGTATTCTATGTCTATGAGTCTATTTCTGTTTTTTATTTATGTTCTTTTTTTTTTTTCAGATTCCGCATATGAGCGATCTCATATGGTATTTTTCTTTCTCTTTCTGGCTTACTTAGAATGACATTCTCCAGAAACATCCATGTTGCTGCAAATGGCATTATGTTGTCATTTTTTATGGCTGAATCATATTCCATTGTGTAAATATACCACATCTTCTTTATCCAGTCATCTGATGATGGACATTTAGGCTGTTTCCATGTCTTGGCTATTGTAAATAGTGCTGCTATGAACATTGGGGTGCAGGTGTCTTTTTGAAGTAGGGTTCCTTCTGGATATACACCCAGGAACAGGATTACTGGGTCATATGGTAAGTCTATTCCTAGTCTTTTGAGGAATCGCCATACTGTTTTCCACAGTGGCTGCACCAAACAGCATTTCCATCAGCAGTGTAGGAGGGTTCCCTTTTCTCCACAGCCTCTCCAGTGTTTGTCATTTGCGGACTTTTGAATGATGGCCATTCTGACTAGAGTGAGGTGATACCTCATTATAGTTTTGATTTGCATTTCTCTGATAATTAATGATATTGAGCATTTTTTTCATGTGCCTATTGATCATTTGTATTTCTTCCTTGGAGAATTGCTTGTTTAGGTCTTCTGCCCATTTTTGGATTGGGTTGTTTGTTTTTTTCTTATTAAGTCATATGAGCTGCTTACATATTCTGGAGATAAAGCCTTTGTCGGTTTCATTTGCAAAAATTTTCTCCCATTCCATAGGTTGTCGTTTTGTTTTACTTACGGTTTCCTTTGCTGTGCAGAAGTACATTATATATTTTAATCCAACCTTACAAGATGTTTTTTAAAATTATTACTCACCAAATTCCATCAGGCTGACAAACACCAGCCACACCCAGATTTATCAAGGCTGTTTTCCATGTCCTAATTAGTCCCATTTGTAATGACTTCCTGCACCCAAGAGAATATCAGGATTTGCCTGCAACAAATAACTACCACCTCTCCCATAAGTACCCATGTACTTAAGAACCTTCACATTAGGAAAACAGAAAGAACTAAGAGAATGGCTTTAGTTCCATCTGTCGCCTGATATTTAATTGTTCAGCCTATTTTTGTTTTTAACTGAGCCCGGACAGCACTTAGTTTCTAGGTTGTCTTAGCATACTGATTCTAGTCAATGAACTACAGAAATGCCCCTGTAGAATTGCAGGGGACTGGGAAAAGGCCCACCAGGCATATCAGAGTCATTTGGTCACTTTGAGTGTTACTATATCTCTGATGGCATAGAAATTCCTGCACCACCCTCCACTGCCAAAGATCCTTCTCTATTTTTCCATCTGGCTGCAGAATAAACTTGGTCATATATAAAACTATCAAGGTGGCTGAAGGTCTGGATGGGGTCAGAAAGGTACCTGAGCTCCCTGCCCTGCCCCACAATGTCCTGAGTCATGGTGCTGGCTGCCAGTCTGACTCAGAACTCTCTAGCACCCGCCTTCGTCACAGTGGGAAGCCCTGCCAGGGGACATGCCCAGCCATAATGAATGAACTACTTGTGGCACAGTCAGCATAAGACTGATTCGAAGTGTTACGGGACCAGGAGGGCACTCATTCATTCATTCCTCGCTCATCCATGTACTGAAAATCTTGTTCAGCAGATAAGCCATAGCAGAAGCTTCCCTTGAAGAAATGTGGTAAATTAAAAAGATTCCATCATGATTTATACTAATTCTGTGCTTAAAAATAATAATGGGGGGTAGTTTACACCTCAGTGGTAAAGTGTGTGCTTAGCATGCACGAGGTGCTGGGTTCAATCCCCAGTACCTCTGTCACAAAAAAGAAAGAAAGAAAGAAAGAAAGAAAGAAAGAAAGAAAGAAAGAAAGAAAGAAAGAAAGAAAGAAAGAAAGAAAGAAAGAAAGAAAGAAAGAAAGAAAGAAAGAAAGAAAGAAAGAAAATAATAGAGAGATAAATGGACAGTGTGAATTCTATCTGTATGATATGTGAATTAGGTATTCAAATTTAAAGACAAATTTATTGTGGTCCTTTGTTGATGACGATGATGAATTATCCTGGCTATGATCCTTAGGCAGACTGGCTTCCTTGAGTGTAGGATTAACCCATACAGTTGTCCCCCTGCTGCCTTCCCCTGAGGCTTCCTGAGATGAGGTAATGTCCATGAGTGTTTCCATGGACATCACCAGGCACGATGCCATTTGATTTTGCCTGTGTGTATAGAGTGGGCCCTTGAGGGTCTAGGTTCTTCCCATCTGCAGAGTTCTCTCCCCAGCCCCCCACACCTTGACATCTGTACTGAGAATTAATCAAATACATTTCTGTGCCATAAAACTTCTTGTCAGGGATTCAAACCAAGTGATTTCTGACCTCTCTCTGTCAGCCTCTCTTTTAAAAATGTGTTTTGACTGTCCTGTTTCAGATATGTTTTATTGTCAACCACTTCACATCCTTTTTGAGAGTAGGTGGCATGTAAATCCTAGTTGAAGAAAACCCTTCAGACTGATGTAAATATTCCCAGAGCGTGAAAAGTTCAGTCAGGAGGCAGCAAGACGGAGGGTTGGTCACCCCCAGTCCCACCTGGCTGGGCTCCCCTGTCACTCCCTCATCAGGCCCTGTTCTCGGCAGGCTGAGGAACAAAGGAAGAACCATCCAGAGGTCTGCTAGGAGTCCCACTCTGCCAGAAGCAGAGCGTTTCATGCACTCAAGCCTTGCTCTGCCGACAATCCCATGTCACAGGAAAACAAGGATACAGTGAAGAGAGCTGCTACTTGGCCAACGGGGGAGAACTAGATGGATGACAGAGTGGAGCTGATGGGCACTTGGAGAGAAAGGAAGTCTTGCCACCAGATGATGTGTAACAGCCAAAGAAGGGAAGACAAGCAGCTTCTGTTCCTGAGACCGTAGGCAAGCAGAGTCCGGTCCACAAGGCCGGTGCAAAAAAGGTGTGGTCCAACGGACTTAAACTCAGAGCATAATGTGGAGGTGAAAGTACACACTCGGGAATCTGTGCAGACCTGAGTCAGGCTCCTGGCTCTGCCCTCTCAGCTGTCCCTGTGTGCAAATGTCACCTCCCCATAGCTCAGGTTCCCCACTATCATCAGCAATAATAAGACCTAACTCATATGTGGACTGTGGGAATTAGGTGAGATAAGGTATATAAAGCACAGTGCCTCAATCATGGTACACGCTCAATAAAGATCGGTTATCACTGCTGTTGTCACCACTCTCACAGGCCTCCTAGGTGTCAGGCACTACACTGCATGGTCTGATCCCACAGTCAGAGACTCTAATCATAATAGAACTTGACTCTGGAAAGGCTGCAGACTCTCCATAATATAATTCTGACAACCTATTCATATTGAGCTCAGGAGAGGAAGAAGAGAGAGAGTTATCCAAAGAAATCACCATGTCTCCAATGAGTTTGTATTTACAAGGACACTTACAAAGGCAGGAAGGAGGGATTTGCAGCCAAGAGCAGATACAAAGAAAGGGCATAAAATGAAAGAACCAAGTCAGGGAAGTGGAAGGCTGGGGCTTGGGATAAATGCACACGTGAACAACAATGCTTAGAACAAGAAGAAGAATGAGAGATGGTTGGCCTACCACTTGGGGCAGATGACATGGTTAACTTAGACGTGATACAGTGAAAACAGAAAGACTCAATCCCTACTTTGTTTCCATCTTCTCTATCAAGAAGAACGATCTGTGAGCCAGAAAGGAGAACAAAAACAAGGCCAAGAGGAAATTAAAGTCTGAGAGAGTGAGGAGACAAGAAGAGCACACCTGCCACTGCATTAACGTCTCCAGGCTCCAATGAACTCCGCCTCGGCACTATCGGAAAATGCTCCCAAATACTCACTGCAGCAGGGACGGCATGATAAACAGCCCCAGGACCCTCAGAGAACAGGAATTCATGATTAGACTATCTGAAAAAATAGCACTATGATAATACATGAGAGTTTATTGAGCATGGAAGACCAGAAAACTGCAGAGGGGTAAACGTCTCAATTTTAGTAGCAGAGACTTTGAGCAAAATTCTAGCACAGATTCGATGCCTTGAGTGGACCCAAGAAGATGAATGCTGGTCACCCCAACCTCATCCCTCTCCCAGGGTTCCTCAGAGGTAACTCTGTTCCACGGACATTATTCAGTTAGGAAATGGTAACAAATAAGCCTGCACAATCTCTTTGTGAATCAGATAGAAAAATACATGCTCCATGATAGTTCCAGTAGGAGAACTCAGAGTGGCTCCACTCTGATCCCCAAAAAGGACTGGAAAACAGGTTAGCATCAGTCTGCAGGGGATTTTAATGGCACACAGCTTAGTTTTTAGTGCCTCTCTATATAGACAGTGGTCTTGCAGAACAAAGGAAGTTTGCTGACATCTGCTGGGAGAAAGACCAGGAGGCAGTGGTGGGGTGGAGGAGGGGCTGAGGGCACAGCAGTGGCAGCAGAGAGCCTGTGTTCAGATCCCAGCTCCACCCCTTGTTAGCTGTGCGATCTTAAACAGGTTACTTATCCTCTCTGGCTCAATTTCCCCATCTTGAAAATGGAGATAATACTTGTATCAGCCTCACTAGACGAGATAGATTAAATGAGAATATATTAAAGTATTTAGGACAGTACCTGATTAGAGAAGTTATCAGGATCCCAAACACCTTGTCAGGCTGAAATAGTGGGATCTTATAAGATGAGAGCTATAAAGGTAAAATATTTACAATAAATTATATTACCTCATAAGGAAAACAACCTAAAAGTCCAACAGAAGGGGGCTGATAATACATACAAGACTGTTACAGCCCTCAAAGTCACGTTACAGAAGAAGAAGTAAGGCAATGAAGATGATGAGTCAGGAGCGGGGAGAGGAGGTGATGGAGGCAGGTTACCCTTTGGGGAAGGTGGTCTCTGAGGGATGGTTCTGATAAGGGACTGAAATGAGAGGCTGGAGCCGCACAGTGCTGGGAAGAGAAAAGGCCCTAAAGCAGGAAAGGGCTTGGATTGGAGGCAAGCACAGGGGGCTGGAGCTCGGTGCCCAGGGCAGGGAGGAGAAGGATGCAGCGTGGAGAGGCCTCGCCACGCAGGGCCCAGCCAGCCCCGGGAAGCTCTGGGGTTTTACTTTATGTGACATGGGAGCCCACTGGAGGGTTGTGAGCAGGAGAGAGTTAAGATTTTAAAGGATCACGTTGGCTACTTTTTGGAGAACAGACTGTAGTGGGGTAAGAAAGGAAGTAGGGAAACCTATTTTGGGCAACAGTAGTCTAATAGTTTCGTGGTAATTTAAGAAAAAGATGATGGTGGCTTAGGCTGGGAGAAAATGGTGAAAAGTGGCAGACTCCGAATACATTTTGAATAGCATGAGCCTAATTTTGTAAAAAAGAAATACACACATACGCATATGCTGGGGAGATACACAGGCAGGAATTAGCAGTGGTTATCTCTGGATCAGGCTATTCATGGTGACTTTAATTTTCTTCTTCGTGATTTTCTGCACTTTTCCCCAACAAACATGAAGTATTTAAGAAATCAGAAAAAAGGACATTTTTGGAAATAAAAACAAATCAATTATCCAGGGACAGGCCAAGTGAGGTGTGGATCAGTAACAGCCTAAGTAAAGAAATGTTGAGGATTTGACTGATGGCAATTTCAATGCCTGTTGACAGTGTAAATGACTAACTAAAAAAGTAAAAACTGCAGTTATTGGGCATAATTTAGAGACCGTCTAATAGGGACCTCCCTCCCACAGTGGTGACTGCCCCTTCCACTCTGCTCTACCCAAGCCCACCCGGTATATAACATGTGCAGTTCTGGGCACCACCATCTAAGATCTAAATGAGCTAGAGGAGGACCATCGGGAAGGGGAGGGGGCTTCAAAGCACACACTGTAATAACAGAAGCGGTTACCACCCACTGGGCACCCACTCTATGCCGGGCACTTTAAAAATGTGAAGTGGTTAAGTTATGAGAAGCTCAATGCGAATGGAAGGGAAAAGGTGGCAAATGAACACATTCTGAGCATGAATGGAACTCCTGCACTAATCAGCTTTTATACTTTATCACATCTAGTCCTTACCACGACATTCTGAGACAAGTATTATCTCTGCTTTGCTGAACCACAGTTCCACGAAAGTGAATTAGAGAAGGAGCACTGCATTGCTGTGGACTCCAGAGCCCGACAGCCTGGGTTCAGATCCTAGCAGCCAGATGACCTTGGGCAGACCACTCAGCCTCCCTAAGCCTCAAGTTCCTCGTCTACCAGAAAGGGGTATGGCACTTATCTCATGGGATTGTTGAAAGATTAAATTAGTTAACACATTAGAGCACTTAGCACAGTGCCTTGTATAGAGTAAGTTCAATAAACACGAGCTATTATTGTCAAGAGAACATGCCTGAAATCCCCCTGTGAGTAAGCTGGGGAACCAGTGGAGAAAAAATGAATTCTCGTTACTTCCTAGGAGGTGAAAGTCTGTCATCGCGAAGGAGGGAGAGGCTTGTACTTACTTCAAGAAGTAGAACCAGACCCAGTGAACATAAGTATGACAGGGTGATTTGGTAGGGTGCAATGTGGAATTAGCTAGGTAACATCCTTACTTTTCTGCCTAAGAAGATACAGGTTTTCTTGGTACAGGGAAGAGTCATTAAGGGGCCACTCTTTACCTGATGCTGTAGGATGACATGCCCTACTGGCCTAGAAGGAGAGTCTAGTAAAGCCACCTGTGGCCTGACAAAGCCGGCCCCTCCAGTACCCCTGGTGATGCAGAGCTGATCTCTGATGAGATGCGGGGCAACCACATGGAGTTCAAGGAGCCTCCTGGGAGGAGACATCATTAGAACCTCCCTGATGGGTTAGGGTAGACCCCATAAGAAACTCTCTGAGAGGAAGGGACCCCAAAGGGAAAACTCACCAGAAGAAAAGGGGCAGTCTAGTCTGAAGGTCTTGGGTTACCAGCAGGGAGGCAGTGTCACCCTTGCAGGGCTTGAGGGGAGGCTGGCTCCAATACAGCCCATGGCTGAAACTAGAAACCCTTCGGACGTGGGTGCGATTTGAGAACAATGACTGAGCACTAGGAACTAAAAGAGCTGTCGTCTTGGAGCCCAAGCACCAGTACCATGTGGAGGTTCTAGGGCAACAGGAGAATCCCTGCAGCAGTAGGAAGTAGTGCTGGACGGTGCAGAGCAGATTTCAGTGGCACCACATGGTGGGGCAGCAACCCAGGCAGACCACTCAGACTCCCCAGGTTTTCTTCTGCTTGTATTGGAACTGGGGCTGACCCCTGTGGAATGAATTAAGATCGGAGTGTTCTTGGTGTTGTTATAGGCTTATAAGAGGTAGGAAGTGTGGGGTGGGAGGGACCGGTTTAAGAGAGAGAGTTTGGACTTCCTAGTAATGTGAGCAGGAAGATGTTCTTGCAACTAATGTGGGGAAAAAAAGATATATCTATGATTTGTAACCCCAAGCTGGTAAGATAGGTGAAATCAGTTGTATAAATACATATTTTTTTTAAATTGAAGTATAGTCAGTTTACAATGTTGTGTCAGTTTCTGGTGTACAGCATAATGTTCCAGTCATACATATACATACATATATTCCTTTTCATATTCTTTTTCATTACAGATTACTACAAGATATTGAATATAGTTCCCGGTGCTATACAGTATAAACTTGTTTATCTATTTTATATATAGTATTTAGTATCTGCAAATCTCGAACTCCCAATTTATCCCTTCCCATTCCCTCCTCCCCACTGTATATATTTAATAAGACTTGATTCAGCTCAACGTTAAGGACTTTCTAAAAATCAGAATTAATAACAATAATAGCTAATATTTATTTGGTCCTTATTACATGCCAAGCTTTTTACATTCTTTACCTCATGAATCCTCACAAAACTCCATGAGATGGAAACTACTTTTTATCATTATCTTACAGATGAGGAAACTGAGAGCAGGAGAGGCTAAAATACCTTGTTTGAGGTCATGAAGTGACATTGATGGAACAAGAATTAGGTGGTAGGGCCACCAAATCACAGAGCATATCCCTTTACCCGCTGCATCCTTCTGTCTCCTTATAAAGAGGGAGAGTCAATACGGCATGGCATAGTAGCTGATGGGATTAGAATAAATGCGTGTTTGGGCTAGAATACCCATAAAGTCCTTTCTTGTGCTGCAACACGGATTTTATACTTCCTTGCAACCTGAAGAATCTGTGTGTTTCATTTATCTCTACAGAATTGCTCTCAAGATGAATTGCGTGTTATGAGTGGAAAATAAGCATACGAACTATTGCAAAGGAATATGAAGTTGAACCACTGAGACAACAACCTTCCGAGGAGTAGCATTTGCTCATTCACCAAATATCTATTACAGGCCTTCCATGTGCGTTATTCTAGGTGCTTGGTAGATAGCAGTGAACTAAACAGACAAAGATCCCTGCCTTTGTGGATTTTACAGCCTTGTGAGGGGAGAGAAAATAAACAGTAAACATTATAGCTGAGCAAATTATACAGTATATTAGAAGGCTTTAAGTACTTGATCGCAGTTGCAGTTTTAAATTAGGCTGGCAGGGGAGACCTCTTTGACGTCTAAGCAAAGACTTGAAGGAGCTGAGAGTGTCAGCCATGTAAGCACCTGAAGGAGAAACATTTGAGGCAGAGGAGACATTCAGTGCAGAGGCTGGGAACAAGAGACTGTCTGGCTGGAGAATCTGCAGAGAGGGCGCTGTAATGGGAGCAGGTTTAGGGAGAGGAGGAATGGGACGGGGGAGGCCCAAACAGGAAGGGAGGGGTGGCAGAGGTCACTGTAAAAACTCTGGCTTTTAGAGTATGAAGATGAATATATGTATATATATGCATGACTGGCACATTGTGCTGTACACCAGAAACTGACATGTTGTAACTAACTATACTTTAATATAAACAAACAGCTAAAATTTTTGCTCAAACTAGGAAATTTTGTCTATATTTACTCTACTGATAAAAAATAAAAATAAATAAAGACTTTGGCTTTTATTCCAAGCGAAATGAGGAACTGTTGTGGGGTTGAAGGCACCGAAGTGACATGACCTGACTTACACTGAGTCTGCTGAAACGCACTATGTTTTATGTTGTTTTGACTTGAAAATATTCTCTGTCGCTGAGATGGTTGCTCATGAGGAAACGGAACTGACACCTAAACAAATGTCTGCACAACGTGCTGAGAACCACACAGGTCTTGTGACAGGAGTGGAAGGAGAGGGAGTTGGCAGACTTGAGTAAAAATAGTTTTATCATTTTGTTCAGAGCCGCTGGGAAGAATAACTAATAACAATAGCTGTAAAGGTCACTGCAAATATTCAGTGCTACCAAATACTAACCACTACTTAAAAATAAAAAGTCTGTCATTATTCTTCGGCCCAGGAGCAGAACCCCTGGCAGCCTGCATGCCTCCGCCAGCCTGTTAGACTTCAGTGCCTTTAAAGGGCTTTTTCATCAGCCCGTGTTATCTCATGGCTGAATCTCCCATCCACAGCTCTGGTGGAAGGAACTGAGCTGTTTACTATGTGTACTCAGCAACCAAACACAATCCTGGTGGAGGGGCTGACAAGTATTTGTTCAAGAAAAATTCTTAAGCTGTGCTTTCAAGACTCCCTGAAAAGCACTGAGTGTTTAAATGAATGACATGGGCATAGATGTAAAGAGCTCTTGCAATGATCTGTTTACACCAATCCATCGGGTCATGGAAATTTTGCTCGAGATTTATTTGTGTGGGAATAACCCTAGAAGGCTAGCTTGCTGGTGCCAGCTTTGAAAACGACACAATGAATAGCTATTGTTCTGACACCGCATCCGGCCGCTCACATCCACACACACTGAAGATGACCTTCCTCTCTAGAAATAACTTCCAGCCATTATATGTATTTGTAATTGTTATTGAGATACTCAATGTTCTAGATGCCTGGAGAGGAACGAAATTGTATAATGATATTTCAGATTCTCTCCTAAAAGGATTTCACAACTTCTCTTTTGGGAAGTCAGGTCACCAATGTTAACTGCATTCCTAGCATAATGAGATATGTTAAAGTTATAAAACAAAGGGAGAAGAGAGGAAGTAAGTTATTAAACACTTGTTAAGTACCAATTTGTGTTATGATAAATTTCATTTCATCATCACAACCCAGTAAGAATAGATGCTATTCCCTATTTTGCCAATGAGGCAACTAAGGCTTAGAGAGATTGAGTAACTTGCATAAATTACTTACATAAGTTTCAGAGCTGGGATTTGAACTTAATTCTGTTGACTCCAAATCAAGGCTCGCCTTACACACAGATCTGCCCTCGAGAAGACTGTCATCTAGTGTGAGGCAAGACTTACACAAAGAAATCAAGTGGAGGAAAATAGCAGCAGCATATAACCAAATGCTTATTAATTCACGTGATCAGGACTCCCGAGTTCAATTCTGCAAACAAGAATGACTGCCTACAAAGAGCAAGGCTCGAGCAAAGTACTTGCAGGGACATTAATGAAGGGACCAGAGGAAGCCTGATTTTCTATCAATGACATAAACGCTTCAGATGGTCCAAGATGACTGAGAAGACAGGCAACAGGCCGAAGGCCCAAGACGGCACTGCCCACCTTGTGACGTGCCTGGCCCACTCGCCTCTTGTCTCTGAAGTTCCATGGTCTGCAGGATAATAGACTTGGGATGGGGGCATGGAGGAAAAGTGAGGTCTGAGACATTAAAGAATATGTGAATTAGGTCACAAAAACAGTAAACAGAACCCATAGGGTTTTTGTTACTATATCACTGGGTTACTATGAAAATAAGCCTGAAAGGTAACTGATTGCCTGCTGATGTTTTAGGAAATTTTTAGCTTCTAGGATGTGTGCCCTATTCCTCGGCATCCTTGTCATCTACTCTGGGAATGGCCAGGTGCTAGACACTCAGCTACACCTGCTCAGCTCCATCCTCATCCTGCGGTGCCCTGCCTCATGGTTCTGGGCTGAGACTCTTCGGCCTGCTGCTCCCTGTCAGGCTCTGCCAGGAAGGCCGCTACATGGAGAGGGGAGGCTGGAGAAGGAAGAAGGCTGCTTTCTCCTGGGTGTTCTCTGCTCGCCTCCTATTTGTCAGTGCCTCCCAGTCTCTCCTCTTCACCATGGCAGTGGTAGTTCATTCCAGGAGTGGAGTGGATTCTAGTTTGCAGTTTCTCCAATCCTCACAGAGCCAGCTTCATAATGTATGACCACCACCATCAAAAGCATTTAGGTTTTAATAACTCTGACCTCTTCCTGGTTCCTCTAGTATTTGGGCTGGTAGCTACTTCCTTCAGAGACTAACTATCACTGTGATACCTTAACATATTCTTTGTCTTTTCAGTCCTTCAACATTTAGTTAATAATTCTTTATATTCAATTCTCTATATTAAAATAATGGATGTGGTTTCTGTCTCCTGACTGGACTCTGACACAATTAATTTCACTGTTAATTTAAATTGAAGCAAATTAGAAAGCTATTTAACATATGCTAGGTCCAACACAAATGTTTGGAACAGAAATATTTAGTTCATTCCTTGCACCCACATGAGGCTCACGGTTCTGAAATGCCAGTCTGACCATGTCCCTGCCTTGTTTAAGGCCCTACAAGGCTCCCCATTGATAACTGGATAGAATCCAAGCTTCTAGCAGCAGGCTGTCCGCACATCTCTGTGTCCCCTCCAGACCCATCCTCCCACCATACCTTTTCCAAATCCAGCATGCTATTTATCACACCCTTTGCCTAGGTTGTTTCTTCTGCTTAGAATTTATCTTTTAAAGTCCAGCTCAGATGTCACCTCTTCTAAAACACCTTCCTTGTTTCCACCACCCTCCCCCAGCAGCTAAACACTCCCTACTCTGTACCCCTTGTGCTCCTAAGTCTAAATGGACTCTCCTGCTGGACCACGAGCTTCTCGTGGCCAAGGCAGACATAGTCTGTTACTATTTCAGCACCTGGAACAGTGCTGGGCATTCAGTAGGCACTTACTCAATGTTTGAACTTGGACTTACCTGGTTTTTTTCCACTACACAAGTTTCTTGCAGCCTACTTGATGCATATAATAAAAAACAAAAAAACAAACAAAACCCCTCAAAGTTCAGAGAACTTTAAAACCCATTTCCTTCCTCTTCTTTCTGGATAGAATGCTTCTTCAAACACAAAGCTGTTTGTATACCATTGCATTAGATTATATATCCTTAGGAGGTGAGGACATTATAATTTCCTTAGTTCAGTGCCAAGGCTGGCTGACATCATCATGAGTGCAAAAGCTACAGCTGACAAAGAAGTAAGAATGGCCATTCAGGATGTTGGCTAAAAGAAAAGTGGTTCCTGTGGCCAGGGCAGGCCACCACAGTGCTGGACAGTCCTCACAAAAGTACTCTGAAGTCATACATGATCCCCACCATGCAAGAGGTTAAGTGATTTGCCTAGTGGGAATCTAGAATTCAGCTATTCTGTGTCACCAACTGTGGGTGTAAGAATGTTACCCCTAGGAGTAACTGTAGGCATCCTAGTGTGGCCAGGAGTCCCTCATGGATTAGGCAGTGGCAACACTTCCAAGTTGACCGTCATCAGGGCAGTAGGATTTTTGCTGTCTCACACCTAGGCAGCCATTTCTCCCACTGCTGGCTAACCATGCACCTGCTCCACCACCTCAATGCTCCCTCAAAGTCTGAAAGTACCAAGGGGTAGATGTGGCAATAGAACTGTGAGGCCCTGGAAGCATGTAGCAGGCAGCACACATCTAACTCCTACTAGGACCACTGTGTTCTCAACATTTTGGAGGCGAAGTTGGAAAGGAACAAAGGCAAAAAAAAAAAAAAAAAAAGGCAAAGTTTCTCTCTGTCCTATAAGATATCTTTTGAGCTTTTAATGTGTAGATAATAAGCATCTGTTCTTACATGGGGAAGGAACATGAATCAGTGTGGTCAGAGATAACCGACCTCTCTAAGAATGGCAGCATCACGGAGTTGCTAAGGGAGCTGTATCCACACACTTGCAGGCATCATAAGGACTCAACTGGATCTTACTGAGAACAAACGGTTACACTGCCCTATCTCAGGAGCAAGTACAGCTGTCAGAATTGCTGCCACTTGATTTTCAGGAATCTCTGCTGAACATCTGCACACCTATTTGCTTTTTATCATTCTAATATTGAAATTTTGTGTAAATCTGACTGATGGTGAAAAATCCACCGGAGAGGTGTGGCTTTGGTGTGGCACTAAGCAAAACTTGGAGTGTGAAGTTAGTTAGTTAACAACAAAAAGCGATACATTTCCTAATCTAATGTCATAAATTTAAAGCAGTGAGCGAAACGGTTTATACCTTCTCCTTGTGAAGAGCACTTCATGGGGGATGTAAATGATTTTGAAAAATTGTGCAGACGGACAATGACTGCTAGTGGGCTGGGTTGTTTTCCCTGCATCACCACAGATCAGCACCCTCTCCAGCCCCAAGAGTCACAACCTACAGACCATGTCGATGGGCTCTTGTGCTGCCTGGCTTCCCATTGGCTTCTGTCAATGGGGAACTCTGGGTCCCTCTTCAAGCTGTCCCTGGCAAATCAGAATCTCTGACTTCAGGACTCCTTCAGGTTGACTGTGTGCTAGACCTCAGGTCACTTTTTTCAAGGCAGCTTTCTCCATATTGCGGCCACCCCTCCTCCATCCATCAGGGCCCAAGGTGAGGGCAGTTCTGCTGCTCCCAGTCCTGCATTACCGCACTGCGTCTGGGCCACCCCAACACAAACCCACGTCTTTGTAAATAGTTGACTTATAAATAGATTCTCGACAGATTATTTTAATTTGGTGTGGCGTCTCTTTCTTGTTAGGACCGTACCTGGATACTGTTACACTGCTCAATATGAGGGTGGGGGAGAACACTCCAGTCTTGTGCTGGAAGTCTGCTTTCCACAGAGTTAGGTAATACACAGAGATGCTATTCAAAATAACATAGTGCTCCTGGAGGCCCTGCTGAACCAGGCATTATCCCTTTAGTTGCTGGATTATGGAAAGGCCAGGGGCGTCCCAGGGGAGGGGCTGACAACCCTTGGGGATGTCAGGATTGTAGCTATGACCAACACACCGAAGGGTTTAGCGTTTTAAAAGCTGGTGCATTCCAGCTGAACATCAGCCTGGGTAACATGCCTACCTATCTATTTTCACCTTTGGGTTAGCAAATTTCAACCACAAAGTTCATTTCTATGGTTACTTAACATACTCTGAAGGCAGAAATGCAGACGAAAACATGAGCAGGGAACAGATGTTGCCTTGTATGGATAATGAATGAGCAACCAATTTTGCATTCCCTCCCCCCACCCCAAGTGAACCAAGAAAGGAACCAATTTTAAGCCTCTGGCAGAATGGGTAATGTATTGACAAGCTCGACGTGTGATCTAAATTTCAAAGGCTACCCAACACTATCAGGCGATTTTTAGAACTGTGACATTTGCATCAAAGATTGTGTCTGTACTAAGCATTTTGCATCTCTTATGACAGTCCTTTTAATTCTGGACTTTGGTTTCTGAACTTTGAGCCTGTAAAATAAAGCACTGTGTGATCCTTAGCCACACACAAGAAGTTTCCTAATTCTTTTTAGAGCTGATCCTGTGTGAAATAACTTGGTTATTCCTTCTCTGAAACATAATTATATCACATATTTTTATATTTCCTTCTACTGCTTCTATGGTGACACCATTTACATATCGCAAGTGATTAGTCATGAAACCAGGCCATATGCTTGTAACACTTAACTATCTGGGATTTTTAATCCTATTAGCTTCAGCCATGGACAATTATATAAATTCCTTTTTTATTCACTATGTTGAAAATGATGAAGAGCTAAACTATCTTGCTAGTGTAGCATCAGGTTTAAGAAAATAAGACACTTTTTGATTTTGCCAGAATTTCAAAGAGGAGCTTTAGCTACAGGACAATGGTTAGAACGAAAGAACTGCATGCCCGCAGCTGGCACTTCAGATACTGTTGTTTCTCCTTTGCCCCGTTAACACCTGGAAGTAACAGGGTGACAACAGAATCAGGAAGCGGGGGTGGACTGTGTGCATATATGTACAAGGTGCTAAAGGATACAGGACCAATCAAGCTATAGAAGAAAACACTGTGAGGGTGACAAGTTGTGCAGTGTTGTAAGCCACCCCTTCTTTAGCATGAATCAACGTCAGCTGATATCTATAATTCACAAATTTTACTTCTGTTTAGCCTTGTTCACAAGAGTAACTGATCGAGGAGGATATTCTGTCTTGATTTGAAGATACGGTCTTCAAAGTTTATTTGTTGAGTTTTTTTCCGTTATGTGATATATGAGATTTATGAAATCAAACATTTCTCCTTACTAGAGAAAAATATGCCATAAGCCTGTAGTTTTTTAAAACTTTAAATTGTTTTTTAATTCCTTTTTTGGGGGTGAGGAGGGAGAGGTAATTAGGTTTATTTAACTTACTTATTTATTTAATGGAGACATTGGGGATTGAACCCAGGACTTTCTGCATGCTAGGCATGCACTCTACCACTAGAGCTATACCCTGCTGCCTCCATAAACCTGTAAACAACCACCTGTGGAAACAGAAAGGTAAGAAGAAGTACAATTAATTAACTATGCTAACAATTCTTCCCTGAGGACATTAGCCAGGGTTTCAAGAATGAATTTGAATAATGACAATAAAACAGAATTTTCAAGTTACATCTAATAATTTTCCATCTTATAAAACACTCCTAGAAGAGACGAGTAATTGGTCCAGTTAAGTCAGCAAATTCTTTCAACGTTTCTAAGTATACTGTATCAAAACTCCCTGAGAATGGTGGCAGATCCGGGGTCGTCATTCGTCTGGCTTGCAAGGGGTTCCAAAACACACCACACAAAAGATCTTAAGGCTTGGAAATAATGTCATCTTCTTGTTTTCTAGTAAAAAGCTAGTTGTTCCAGGAATAAAATGTACCATTACCTAACCTCCACGTGGAGAAACTCAATCAAACGGCAATAAAAGTATAATGTAAAATAGGCAGCAAAGTAACCCCTTGACTTCCAATGCTGCTGACAAATGGCTGCCGACCACCCACAGAGACAATGACAGAATCCCCCACAATCCATTACCTCAGTTAAGTAAATTCCCATTTACTACTAAGGAGCAGAAGCTATAAATTTTCCTCTACATGTGCTGCCCTAGCAAATCTGTGACCAGAAGATGCCAACAAAATCACTTCAGCAACAGCGCTGGTGGCTCCCCCGGCTGACACCACTTCAGTTCTGGGGCTGCCTTTCCAAAATGGTCTTAGGGGACTTTCTTTGGTCGGAAACAGACAGTAATCAGTTCAATCATATGAAAGTATCAAGCCAACTGATTTACAACTAAATAAAAAAAAAACTCCACTGCTGATCTGACCATCTCAAAAAGATCTATAGATACCGAGCCATCTGGAATTTCCACGGGGACTCAAAACAAGATCATGGAGGCACCGGCGTCAAAGGGACCTGCGAGGTCCTCCAGTGGGATGGCCGCCCTCACACTGACGCCACGTCTGTGCCCTTCCTGGCAGAAAATTCCACTGTCAGAGAGGCTTTTGCAAGGTAGTCCATCGATGCCTAGGAATTAAATTGGCAATTGTTCATGTGGATCGAAAACTTTTATCTCTGTAATAGTCTCTTTGGTTTTCACTTTTTATTTTTCTGCGGAAGTGGAAGAAATCTAACCCTCTTTTCCCTTACAAATCTGCATGAAGTCGGTGTCTACCATCATGTCTTCTTTAAGCCTTATCTCTTCAATGTCACTGGCTGCCTCTTTCAGGTTAAACACAGGGGATTCAAATATGAGTAGGATGCAGTCCCAGACACACGTGTAATTAAACTTAATTCATTAGGGTAACTGCTACATCCACAGTATAAAGTCCTTTAGAAACTGTCTTTTAAAGTATTGTTTTCTTTTTCCCATAACAACGTAAACCTTTTCTCAACCAAGTCCTATACGAAACACAATACGTGAATCAGACTGAGCAGAGCTGCTCTGGCTGAAGTGAGATGGGGGCTCAGCCTCCCTCTGTTCTGTTCAGAGGCCCTAGAAACACCCCTTGTGAAGCCCCAGGGCCCTGTGCAACACAGTGTAAAAACCACTGCTCTAGAACCTCAGAGAAAGGAATCTGAAAGTAATCTACCGGTCAGATGTGGAGTGTTGGAGGGTGAAGGTATAAAGAGCAGGTAATGGGAAAACTCCCCTAAAACATTGGCACCTGAGCTAGATGGTGATGGGTGACAAGGACTGGGCAGCAAGAACAAAGGCTATTCCGCATGCTGGCTGCACCAAGGGAGTGATTAGTGCAGAGAGAGTATGAGGGAGTGCTGTGAACCAGAGCTAGAAAACAGAC
This sequence comes from Vicugna pacos, assembly GCF_048564905.1. Taxonomy (NCBI): domain Eukaryota; kingdom Metazoa; phylum Chordata; class Mammalia; order Artiodactyla; family Camelidae; genus Vicugna; species Vicugna pacos. The sequence goes on along the minus strand of NC_132992.1, from coordinate 39,466,421 downwards.
TGTGGACAGAGGGACGATGGCTTTGAACACTGCACCAAGGCGTTTGTACTTTTTCTAAAGGAAAAGCCATTGGAGGCATAGAGGCTGGGGAGCAATATGAGAAGATGTGCATTTTAGACAGTGAAGTATGATGGTATTAGGGAGTGTACACTGTAGAATGGTACAAAGTGGTAGAAATTAATAATGAGGTTGTTGCAATAGAAATTGATAGAAATTAATAATGAGGTTGATAGTGAGAGCTTCCTGGAAGGACACTCTGGAGACAGAATTAATAGGCGATATTGGCTGGTGGATTAAAGGAGAATTCTAAGATAATTCTAAAACTTCTTGTTCATTCATTCAGTGAACAAACATTTATTGAGAATCTATTACGAGCTGGGCACAACTTAGAGATGAACAAAAATAGTCCTTGCCTCCAAGGCGACCGCCTCTTCAGATAAGACAGACAGGTACTTAGGCAGCTAAGGAGAACATGAGTGGCAAGTATCACTACGAGACGGTGTGAGAGCATAAAGCAGTGAGAGGCAGATACACATGCCGACTCCCTCTCCTCTACTCCACCCCTTCCAGTGCACTAGAGACTGAAAAGCTCAGGACTACATTTCCCACTTTCCCTGCAGCTCTCTTTCCCCATGTGGACTTAGCCTCTGCCAAACAGAAGCACAGACTGAAAGGCGTGGAACATGGGTGTAAACACCCTGATGTAGACGTCCCCTGTTACTGCTGCCATTGTTTATACAGACAAGCACGGGTGCAGAAGCATTTTTCTTTTTAAGTGTCAGCGGTGCCTGTGTCTAACCCCCAGCTTCCTGGGTGCCAGCTGCCAGCTGATATGAATCTTGGCAGAGGCAGCAATCCCTTGGTGGGCCAGCTCTGCAGTGATAATTTTGGAGTCACTCCAGGAAACTCAGCCTAGAGCCTGCTCCTCCAACCCTTACAATAAACTTACAAGCACCTGTTCCTCTCCTCTCTCTGCCTTTTAAAAAGCTAACTGAATAGATTGTTAGCTACAACGAATTGAATCAAAGAGATACTTCACATAGGCTGGAGGTAGTCATGGAAAGCTTCTAGGAGAAGACAAAGCTTGGATGAATCTTAAATGGTGCGTATAATTCAGTCAAATAGAGAACCAGGAAAAGACATTTCAGGCAAAGCCAGGAAGGTAAGGAAGAGGGAGAATGATATATTCAGAATCCTTTCCCAAAGGGGAAAGCTGGGAGGCGGAGAAAGAAGGGCAGGCAGAGGCACATCCATGACAGCCTTATGTCAGGCTAAGCAATCTGAGTTTTATTCACAGGAGTTAGTGGAAATTGTAAGCAAAGAAATACTATAAGCAGATTTGTATGTTAAAAAGACATCGCTGCAGAATTGTGAAGTGTAGACTGGCACAGCGAGAGAGTAAAGTGGGGAGACTCCAGCAG